>NC_143395.1:417240738-417393126 GCF_052110815.1 Crocodylus siamensis | reverse complement strand
GTCCACTGATATGGGGACCAACGTGTCACTTAGCCTCTTCGATTTGGTTCAAGGAACCTGGGAGTTGGCAAAATTGGTCTTGATTTATTAAAGTTTGACATGGAAAAAAAATTAAATTAACCAGACTCCCTATCTTCTGCTTCCCACAAGCCAATTTTTCCTTTGTTAAATGTTTTATGGATGTTCTATCTAACACTAGTTGGAGAGACAAGGGAGATTGCTTAAGAAAAGATGCAATATAAAAATGGTACTTTTCATCAGCATACCCATCCTCTGATACCTGCTGTTAATACAGGAATCGGAATCAGCATTGTGAGAGTGCAAGACTGCAGGTGAGAGGGATTTCCCTGATCCCCCTCCCCATTTAATCAGCTTCCCAGCTGAGAGACCTATTTTCCTTTTGTCACTGTGCAGTAGTTGTCCCTGCAGTTTGCATTTTTATCTGATCACAATACACCTCCATCTGTAGCAGTGACGCATTTACGGCTTATTGCAGAACATCGCTAAGAAAAATCGCAGCAAGGTTTCTTCATGCCACGGCAGGCTCACAAAAATTCACTGAGTTCTCCCAAATCTGCGAAAAAATAACCCGCCCCTATGCTACAGTGATGAAGGCAGGAGTCTGTTTTTCATCAGCTTGGTTCAGATGCCAGCAAGGATGTGCACTGCCGCAAGTCAGAGCTTGGAGAGCTCCACAAGAGGCTGGAAAGTATTTATTTTTCATCACTACTGTCACGATGCAACAACAAACAATACTTCTGGGAGTCAATGGCACAGTGCATGGAGACAAAGTCACTCGCTTCTCATGTGGTGCCTAAGGGAAGGGCTAAGTGGAACGAATTTTGTCTTCTCAAAAGCTTGAGTGGAGAGGCCAGCACTAGAGGTGAATGTGGTGTTCCCAGACTCTGGCTGCTCTAATCACCCAGGACCAGATTCCACAAGGTACCTGGGCACATGCATGAACTGGACTGTTTGCAAGCTTGCAATGAGGCCCGGGCTTTGTAAGTCAAGACCTCTGGTCAGCACCCCATGGCAGTAGCTTTATTTCCTACCCTTGTCAAGGACTGGGCAGCTATAGCCCGCTGAAGAGAATCTTGCAAAACGGAGCTACAGGCTCCGGGTGAAAGGAAAGCTCTCTTTCTAGCTGAAACAGATTCCAAGTGATGGGTAACCATAATACTCCCAAGGAGCCAAAATCAGAATGGACCAGGCTGGGGGGTGTTACTGAGAAGCAGAACTGTGCAGCCAGCAGTGAGGGGGAGGGACGCCAAGACAGGGAGCTCAAAATTGCCTCTTTAGTACCTGAGCCTGAGCAGCTGAAGAATGCAGAAAATGCAGAGCCCAGCTGGAACGGGACAGCCTAGCTTCAAGTCCAGAGATTTTGTGCTCAGATGTGTGCAGGCGTGGGTGGGGGGGACCCAGTGAGGGCACAGCTGATGAGTCCAGTGCTCACACAGCCAGTGGGAGGAAGGGAGCGGAAGTCCTCTCATGCTCAACCGAGTGCTACCTGCTCTTCGTGCCACCTGCCCTTGCCCTGACCAGCATCTTACAAATGCAAAAGGATTTATTATGGTTCTCATCCCAGGAAACATTGGCAGCCAGCTATCACAGCAGGGCAGCAATAGATTTACACTGCCGTGCAGTGTCACTGGAAGAATGTCTGCCCCCCCAGCATGAAAGGGTTAAGGATCAATGACCCCTCTCTTATTAGCCCAAGGATGCCCACGTGATAAAAGGCTCCTGGTACCCCATGTCTATTGCTTCCAAGAGGGATTTCCGAGGAGAGAAGAATTCAAGCCAATCCAGGCCACTCTGTGCCTGGAAGACAAGTGCTCTGTTCAGCTACTGCATTTACAAAAGGAAACAGAAGCAGATTGATGGTGCTAACGAACATCCAGCAAAGAGTGATTCCCCCACACCACACTGTGCAGGGCCACACATGGCAAACAGCTGCTCAGGCCCCAGCATCACAGTGGCAGTGTGATTTAACCCCCCAGCCTTAGTCTCCTTCTGTTGTCCTCCAGCTAAGCAGCCCATCCACTGCCCCCCTGCATCTTCTCCTCCAGAAGGTACCCAGGGCCCCAGCCTCTGCTCAGTCACATGCAGTAAGAAAGCAGAAACTCCTCAGGAAGAGAATGGGTTTTAGTCTGTCCATGACAGATCACAAATTACTGGTCTTGTTTCGCCTTCCCCTATATATAAAGCAGCCCACAGCCACTGTTCCATAAGCGTCTGTCAGAGAATGAGTTACATAGGCCATTTCCTTCCCCAGAGAACCTAGGAGTGAAATAAAAGTGCAGATGGAGCTGGGGTCATCAAGGTCCCACATCCACAGTGCTGCTTGCAGCAGAACTGAAAAGGAAGGGAAACTCAGTCCAATCACCCCCCCCTACCCCCAGCTTTATCTTAAGACTGGCCTTGGTAAAAGGAAACCCTCAGCTCTTGAAGAAGCTGGCTCTTTACATGCTTAAAAGAGAAACATAAAACCAAAGCCATCCCAGGGGGCATTTCAGTGATGGCTCCAGAGGAATGTGGAAAGCCTTTGGATTTGATGCGACACCCTTCAGGGTCTGCCCACATAAAACCAAAGCCATCCCAGGAGGCATTTCAACGCGACTATTCAACAAAGCCTGAGAGTTCATGGGGAGAAGAGAGATGCTGTACCAATTGGGATGTCAGGTCACCTTTCCTTGCAGCAGCAGAGTGGAGCCCACTTCCCAGAGACAGAACATGCCTTGCAAGGTCTCGGGTACAAGCTGCCTCCTGGCAAGGACACTCCTAGCCATTGACACGCCTCAGAGAAGCTAGTTCTACAGAATGAATCTCACGCCAATTTCTCATCGTTGCTGAACTGGGTGGATGGAAAGGGTATGGATACGTCACAGTGGCCTCTGGTGCAGTTTATTTACAACGAAGCTCAGTGCTGGAGAACGTCAGGGTATTAACAGGCAGGAAACACACTGCGAGGGAAAGCAGAGAAGGACAGTAAAGCATTAAATCCCAGACCTCAAGATCCACCCCACCAAAATCACTCACAAGTGAGTGTAAAACGAACACAAAGGATCTATCATGTACACTGGATCTACACAGGAAACATCCCTCTGATATGTAGTGTTCTCTGTCACTGGTTTTACCCTGCTCTATACAGCTGGCAGCTATGGAGTACTGTAACTGTAGCAATTTACCCATTTCTCACATCCATCACGCTGGCAAAAAGAAATTGCCTTGTTTTCTTGCAACTCATGGAGGGGAGAAGGAAATGAGATTACTATAAGGAACAGAGCATAAGTTTAAGCAGCGAAATAGGCAGCTTTGACTCTTAATGAGGTGTTTTTGCTAGGGTTGCCCGCCAGAGGACACACACAGCAAATCGTGTTCTGCTGTGATTAACAGCAAACACTAGGGTGGCATTTTGGAGACACATTCTCCACCAGATCAAGTACCTTAAAAGTAGGCAAATGATGAGGCCCAGATACAGTGATGAGGATATGCTTCCTCAGAACACAAGACTGGGTCAGGCTTGTAGCTTCCCTCACCTCTAACATTAAATGTTCTGTTAGTCCAATTAATAATTTAGTAGATGAAAAGTTGAAACAAAGGAATTTTCACATCCACACAGCGCCACCTGTGGTTTAAGCTGTAGGTTTACATACCGGTTGTAGCATTACATAAAAGCCCTTGGCCAACTCTTACTTCTCATTACCCCGATCTCAGTCCCCTGCTGTGCCAAAACGTACACAGAAAAAGCAAGACTTCCAGTAGGGGAAAGCAAGAAGACTGCACAGCCCTAACCCCCACAGATCCTTACCACTGGAATCCACCAATTGGTTCTGTAAACCTGTGCCGGATCAAGAAAGTTGCGACAGCTTCAGCAACCTGAAGGTGGGGGAAAGAGGTAACAATTCAGTCAACTTGAAGCTCTGGCAGTTCCAAACACAAGTCACCTGCCAAATCAAGCTTTTTTCTGTAAACCGATTTTCCAACATTTCTGTACAGAACTACCACACAGAAGAGAATGGAAATTACTGTATTAGACCACGAAGACAGAGGCACAGACTATACAGCTCCATGCAGTCAAATACAATGGAAAACAGAACAGTTTTCACCATCTCCTTTGGTGTCAGTAATCCCATGGCATGATCTCCCTCTCTGGCAGGTACAGTCAGGCAGAATTGTTAGTTAAATCAGCATGCCTTTAAGCAGCAACTGAGGGCATCAGATTGATGGTAGTAATAATACGCGGCCTTTAGTTTGCATTTTAATAATGATGCTTCTTCCAAACATCTGATTGTGAGTGGGAATGGGGCAGGCTGGGGCACACAGAAGTTAAATGAATCAAGGCCATGTGGGAAGGCAGTGGTAGAGGTGAGCTTGGAACTGTGTGCTCTGTCCACTATCCCACAGCACCATGTAGGCGGGATACCGAAGCGCCACTGAGCTTTGGCAATATTAAAAAAAAAACAAAAAACCCCACAACTGCTGATACTATTTATATCAGCTTCTCAAAAACATGAACCACCCAGCTTTGATCACCTGACAACCAATGCTAAAAGCAGAAGACTGCACTGGAGGCGGTGAGGACTGGGGCGGGGGAAGATAAAAGAGCCAAGGGAGGGGAAAAGCCTATGATCACATCACACCCTCGCTACTGTCTACGTAGTCAGTCCTGCCACCCTTTGGCCTTGACACAGCTACAGCTGTTGTGTAGGTGGGACCTGGGTCTCTAAGGAAAAGCGTCTTTGATTGTCTCATCTCTGAAAAGCAGCTAAAAGTGCCACGTGAATAAGCAGGCTCCCTGGCAGTTATGGTGTAGCCTTGAAAATCTATGCAAGTGATTCTCAACTGGTGTTTCTCAAGATCCTTGTAAGGGTGCCACAGTGTCTGGCCCATATGTGAGGTAAGCCCCCTCCTCCCTGTATCCAGTGCTGTGCACCTGCCCCAGCCTCCTGCAGACCAGAGGCACCCGTGGCTACTCGTCTGGGGACCCACCCTCCTAGGACACCTAACGTCATGTTCAGCTGTGGGTGGGCAGACAGGGCCATGTCTTTCAGCCTGGCTCATCCCATGGTCCTGAGGCCAGAGAAAAGGGACACAGAGGTAGATGGCTCCACATGCCAGCTGACAATATCCAGAGGAGCAGCTTCAGTAGCAGGTGCCACCTTTGTGCCCTCGGGCTCAGACCAGGGGAAGGCAGAGGGAGGAGAGAGTGGGGCAAAGTGGAGTGAGGTACTGCCCCACCACCTTCACCTGACATCAGCCAGATCACTAGTTCTCAACATTTTTAGCCTCAAGGTTGCTTCCATAAATTTTCTGAATTTAGATTCCAGTGCAGTAATTCTCAACCATGGCACTGCTAAATTCAGAGTTGCGGAGGGTGCCTAGATGCTGAGGAGCAATGACCAAAGTAACAGGATGTCAGCTGCATAATAGCGACACGCCCCTTTTGCACCAAACTAGAAAGTGCCAGAGCCCAGATGGCTTGCAGGGCTTTGGCGCTCACCTTGTCCGGAGCATCCTCGTGGACTGCATGGCCACACTGGGGGAGAACTTGCATCTGAAACTTTCCTACAGAACAAAGAAAGTCAGGGGAGTTGCTTTTAACTGGACTCATTCCACACTGGCAGCAACTCGGGTAGATGCTACATGGGAATACAGAAGCCCATATACATCCCATACTGGGATTGAAAACACTCTATGCTTCTATGAATGTTTCATCTATATAGTTAAATACTTTATAACTAAGCCTCGCTGTGTGCATCTAGCTGCTGGGGACCAGGAAGTTGCATTTGACATCAGATGCTGAACAGCAAGATGTACAGAGTGGGCAGTTTCACTATGGGGCAAGAACTGGCTTCTTCATTCATAGTTCCTGCATGATCAAACTAAAACACTCTCCAGGGAGCAAGAAGGTAACTAATTATTTCTGAGCACTTTGTATTGAAGGTGGTTCCATCTTCCTAAGAGGAAGGCGGCTGTCAGACCTACCATGCCGTGATCTTCCAGTACCAGAGTTCCAAAGAAGCCAGTGATTGGGGACTTGAGCTGACAGCCAACCACTACTTGACCTTTAGTCAGCACCAGAGAAGGAGGGGATTACTTTCATCTGGTACCAAGTAGGAGCAATGGGATGACACAGAAGAATCAGCAAAAGCTTCCTAATGGCAGGATGTAGCACTCATTTTGTGATCTAAGACTGGGGATGAAACCTCATCATTTGAAACATTTAAAAGCTGAGCTAAAGAGAGACGGCCCTGCCAGAGCACCAGAGAGATCTCAGCTCCTTTGTCTCCCATTAGCATGCAATCGCTAGGGACTGTACTGGTACTCTGGGGGTTAATTAAGTTCGTTAATACTCATTTGTCTCGATACGGACTGCTCCTGTTGAGGATCATTCCAGACACCCTCCCTAACGTTTTCAGCCACATCAACAAGCAATCATCCAAAAGAGCATTACAGCACCACTCAGTATTTACCTTGCATCTGTCCAATCGTTAGGTCTTTATCCAGCCTGTCAACGCCTGGAATAAAACAAACAAATGCTTTGGGCAGAAGCCAGGAAAAACGTGTCTAGTCAGGCTCTAAGGTTTTGCAAAGGGTGTTTGGTGTGAAAAATGGGATGGAAACAGCATGCTGGCACCCACTGGAACACTTTACTGCTTAGTAGGATAGTAAAGGGACAGGAGAGGATCCATACTGGAGACTGAGGAAAAAAAAAGATACTAGTACTGGGCCCGGGGGAACAAGCTGTGCTTCAGTCCTGTTCTGAAACGTTACCTTAAACTTGCAACCAAACCACCTTCCTGGAGACCAGAGCATCTGGTATAAATAAGTCTCCCAGATACATTGTAAAAATGGAAACAAAAAGTCTCAATGGACTTTTCCAAGGTCTCTCCAGGAATGTAGAGAGGCCAGAATAGAAGCTAGGCCAACTACCCCAGGCCAGAGTTTTACCTACAGGTTCACCCTTCTCTCCTCTAAACAGCTGAACGCAGCCACAGGGAACAATTACTTCAAACCAGGGCTGTCCACACTTCCAGAGGGGTTGGGGACCCAGTGCCCTCCCACCCCATACCAGGAGCTCAGAGGCTGCAAGTTAACACCTCACAGGCTGCATGCCAGCAGGACAGCTCTGTTTTAAACCACATTTCAAACAAAGCAGCTCTCACTCACGAGAAAAAGGGAGGCACCTACCTGCTAAAAGCAACAGCTTTGGAGTAGGACAACTGAGGAAGAGGTTAGATAATCCCCTAAACCACCCATCCCAGTACTTTTCTGTTTTCGACAGTTCGATTCGCCATGTGTATGGGTGCTCCTTCTTTGTCTGCAGGGGAAACGCAAAAAGCTCAGTGTTAGCATTCCACTGACAGCAACCTGTGCAGAATAAATGTAGCTGAGTGCCCTCTAGGAAAAAAAAAAAGTGAGCACTGAGACAAATGCTGACAAGCTAACATTGGTTTGTCCACCACAGGTGAGGCTAATGGGACAGCATCACCAACTGGCCTCTCTCAATCCTAAGCGTGCTTCCTCCACACTACAACTGCAGCATGTTAACAGGGGAAAAGAGCAAGAAGTCCGTGCATGTTGCCTCTAATGCAGAAGGCAAGGGAAGCCTGGAGCTTCCAGGGCTGTTTTATACCAGAAATAAGATACATGCGCAGAACTCTGGGACGTGTCCCTCAACAAAGCCTGGCCGAGATACAGGCACCTGGTGCAAAGCTGTAATATGCTGTAAAATGGTTTCACCCGAGGGACCAGAATGATTAGATCATGGTCCATATTCCCCTGTGAGGAACAGTGAGGCCTTTATAAGACACAGAAATACAGTTGAGACAAAGCATGAGCAACTCTTTAAAACAGGTTGTTAGGAACCTTCCTCGTTCAGGAGAGAAGTCCTCTTCTGAACCAAGCCCATGAATATCTGGAAATACCATCAAGGAATAACTCAAGATGTAACCAGCTGCACAAGAGCAAGACAAAGTAAAAGTCCTGATACTAGCCAAGATGTCACTGCAGTTGCTTCCATTTACAGTAAGGCTAGTTACTCTTTTGGGGATAACTTCTGTATGTCCCCCTGGAGGGCACACTCTTGGCTGACCCCCATGGTTGTCTTCATGCTCCCTAGTCTCCATATATCCTTGAGATAGAGACAAACAAAGATGCGAATTCTATTCAAGTATAAAGAGAAAAATGCCCACCTCTGTGTCATCTTCCTTCTTCCGTTTATTAACAGATCCTCCTCCTTCCTCATCTTCCTCCTCCTCCTCCTCTATTATCCCCTCCACTATGGTTTTGGGGCCCTCGGGACTGGCAGCCCCTTCACACCTGGTAAAACAGGAGCAGAAACTGAGCATTTTTCTATTTTGAAAAAGACTAAGGATTTTAAGAGAAATAAGCCACACCAGTAAGATACAGAAGATATACCACTGAGTGCTCCAGCGGACACAGTTGACCTGAGAATCAGTCAGGTAAAGATGAGGGTAGGGGTCAAGTCATGCAAGCAAAATTAGCTTCCTTATAAACACAGTGAGATAAAAAACACTGGACACATCCAATTCCTTTTGTAAGCATCATTGTGTTTTGAACGGTTACAGGGGAGAAAAAAAAAAATCAAACCATATTCGGAAAGCAACAGACAAGCATTTCACAGTACAGATCAGCAGTAAAATGGGAAGTAAAAAGGCTACACTTAGTTGAATTGGCAGAAAGAATTCAGAGGACAAATTTCTGAAGGGGTGTCCAAATAACAGCGTTTGTTTAAACATAGCTTTGCATGAGTAAACTGCTTTGCCCTTATAACATGCCAAATGCAAACATGCCACAAGCATAAACAATGGCTAGAATAATTTTTTAAATATCCTCAATGGGTAATAACATTTTATCAGAATGGAATTCTGGCTAGAACTTCACTGTTCTGTCATGGGATCTTTGATGGCTGTGAATTGTTTAGTGTTCCTATCACTACTAACTGGAGCCTGCTGTGTCAAAAGGAGAAGCTGGCATTTACTAAAATAAAAGAAGTCATTTTTCAGCATATGTATAGCCTGTTATAAAGTTGAGATCATAAAAAAAAGAAAAACAATCCTTCAAGTTTTCTTAAGACAGAACCTACTGTTTGACTTGGCCAACCATAGAAACTCTAGCAGATTCGAGATTTCTGATCTGTCCACTTTTCACACTAAGAAAAAGAAGTTTAAAAAGTTACCATGCATCAGGGGATAAATGTGATGTAACATTATTATGGCATCCATCTATCACCACACCCAGTAATACAAGAAACAGCCCAGATAATTTCTCCAGTTCATCCCACCAGCGATCCTTTTAAATTTTGTCCATGGGGCTAGATTTAAGGCATAAAATCAGCTACCTGCCTTTACAATTCACATATCACTGTGATAGAAGCACCTCACAAACATAAATTAATTCACCTTCACACACTGTCTCAGGAGGTAAGGAATTATTATTACACCCGCTTTACAGAGGGGCGTACTGTGCTGGTAGTCACGCAGAGAAAACCCAGGTCTTCTAAGCTCCAATCCAATGTCTTCTCACTCAGAAGACCACCCCCTTCCCTTCAAGAGCAGCTGCAGAACTGACAGCACACTAAAGAGGAGGTCTGAACACAACCAGGCACATTACCTCCATTCAATTGCATTCTCAAGCGACTTGAATGTTTTGGGACGACTCCTCAAGAAATTCTGCATGCTGTTCAGCGCGTCCATGGCTGTGCCTAAAAACAAGTACATCTTGTGATTTCAAGTAAACAGTCTGTTTGAGAACATCCTTTCAAAAGGTTCTCAAAAGCCCCTTTATGACACAGAGTCAATTGTGGGTAGGAGAGTGCTGTGACAAATGTTAGGATTTATGATAACTTAAGACCATTCATCTTGCATTTCCATGCTATGCACAACTGCTCTACGCCATCTTTCAGATATCTGGTTTCCAGTTCAGGAAACTTTTTAGTTGGTTTCCTTCATCCCCATTCTTAACAGGCCACATGCATAATAACTCTACAAGCAGAATCTCTGTTAGCTTTAAAAGCATCAGGGTTCACGTCTTTGGTTGCTGCCATTAGGAGGTTAACACGTCATACTTGGCTGGGTCTAATATCCCAGGCCCTGAACAGTAATGATAATGCAATGACAGGGTATTCTGATTTCTACCTACCCACGAACCAGCTGCAAGAATGGATGTTGCAATGCAACCACAACAAATAAAATCAAATGGAAAAAAATCCACCTTTAAAAACTAAAAGACAGAACTAAGCTAAAGTAATTATTTAAAACTGAAGATGGACAGCCACTGGAGAGAAGAAAAACCCTTCATATGCTTAACAAGACAAGGTTTTTTACACTCACTGATGCCGTTAAGGAAAGAAGACAGACCACTGCAGAAGACACTGCCTAAGGGTATGCAGACTTACCTTCCACTACATCAATCATGCAAAGGCCCAATAAACTTGGCACCAAATTGGATGCTGCTGTGTGTACAGCAATGGCTCCACCCATGCTGTGCCCAATTAGCATGATTGGAGGGGGCAGATCTCCATACATAGCTTCCACCACGTTTCCAATATCTCTAGAAAAATAAGAGGAACAAGAACATTGCTTTTTTTCCTCTCTGATACGTTTCTGAGGCAGATTTGTAGAAGTACAGGAAGGGAACAGAAAAATTCCACCTAAAAACCCTTACTCTGTACCCTGTTTTCATAGTCTAGTTTTTTTCTGCCTCGGTGAAATTCTTTGTATGGTACTCTTTTACTTTTTGGTTTGATTGTCTAATTCAGTGCTAAATGAGACAGAAGTTTGCTATCTTATCATGCACACTTTCGATTCAGACACAGTATGGGAGGGGGGGCAATCACTCAAGCACAAGCTTGTGTAGAAGAGAGCCAACGTGGTCCCCATCTTCAAAAAAGGGAAGAGAGAGGACCCGGGCAACTATAGGCCCGTCAGTCTTACCTCTGTCCTTGGGAAACTCTTTGAGAAGATCCTCAAGGAGCACATCTGTGATGGGCCGGCTTCAGGGATGATGCTTAAGGGCAACCAGCACGATTTCATTAGGGGCAGGTCATGTCAGACCAACCTGATTGCCTTTTATGATCAGGTCACAAAGGCAATGGATGCAGGTGTCGCCGTGGACGTAGTCTTTCTAGACTTCACCAAGGCCTTTGACACCGTCTCCCACCCCATCCTCATTAAAAAACTAGGCAACTGTGGCATTGATGCCTACACAGTCAGATGGATTGCAGATTGGCTCAAGGGTCGAACTCAGAGGGTGGTGGTGGAAGGGTCATAGTCAACCTGGGGGGAAGTGGGCAGCGGAGTCCCCCAGGGCTCGGTCCTTGGGACCTGCGCTGTTTAATTACTTCATCAATGATTTGGACGACGGGGTGAAAAGTACCCTGTTTAAATTTGCTGATGATACCAAAATTTGGGGTGAGGTGAGCACGCTAGTAGGGAGGGAAAGATTGCAACAAGATCTGGATAGGTTACAAGAGTGGGCTGACAAACAGGATGCATTTCAATACTGGCAAGTGCAGGGTGCTGCACTTAGGCAGTAGAAACCAGCAGCACACTTATAGAATGGGAAACTCCCTTCTTGAGAGCATGGAGGCAGAAAGGGATCTTGGAGTCATTACTGACTCCAAGATGAACATGGGCAGACAATGCGAGGTCACAGTTGGCAGGGCTAGCCGCACCTTGTCGTGCATCCACAGGTGCATCTCAAGTACAGCCAGGGAGGTGATCCTCCCCCTCTATGCGACGCTGGTCAGGCCACAGCTGGAGTACTGTGTCCAGTTCTGTGCACCCCACTTCAGGAGGGATGGGGACAACACTGAAAGGGTCCAGAGGAGGGCCACCCGCATGATCCAGGGACAACAGGGCAGACCCTACAATGAAAGACTGCGGGACCTGAACCTGCTCAGCCTTCACAAGAGAAGAATGAGGGGGGACCTGGTGACTGTCTATAAACTCACTAGGGGGGACCAGAAGGTTTTAGGGGAGACACTGTTTCCCCTAGTGCCCCCTGGCATGACAAGGAACAATGGACACAAATTATTGGAGAGGAGGTTTAGATTAGACATCCGCAAGAACTACTTCACAGTTAGGGCGGCTAGGAGCTGGAACCAACTTCCTAAGGAAGTGGTGCTGGCTCCTACCCCGGGGATTTTTAAGAAGAGGCTTGATGACTACCCGGCTGGACTCATCTGAGTCCAGTCTTTTCTCCCGCCCAGGCGGGGGGGTCGGACTTGAAGATCTACAAGGTCCCTTCCGACCCTACTTCTATGATTCTACGATAAGCTTAAGAGTGAACTCACTGTTTTCCTTAATAACCAAGGGCCTGCCTAAATGCCCTGACAGGTGACAGTAGACTAAACCATTCAGTTCCAAGGGTTTGAAACACAAAAGGACCCAGCAAGGGAAACATGATGCATTTTCCTGCATAAAAGAATAAATCAGGGTCAGAAAGAGGGCACTCTGCTCAGAACCTCGAACGATGAGACAATCTAACCCTGACCATAGGGCCAACAGATTGGGAATGCAGGAGAGAGGCAAAAAATTATTTCTCTTTCTGGAGTGTAGGCTGTTTGAGACAGGCACACTGGCTTTATGCCACTCCCAGAAAATACCTAGTACATTGTCTTAGGCCCCTGGCAGACATTAAAATAATGATGCAATTGGGATCAGAAGACTTTTATGGCCCATCCCTAAAACTGCATGTCCTGACACCACATATGTATGGCAAGACATGCAAATGTTTGGGATGGGGCATAAAATACTTTAGATCACAATGGTGCGACTGCCAGGGTAAGACTGGGACCTGGGGCTGCCTCTGGCCTGATCCCATGAATCAGGCCAGGGGCAACTGTGATCCAGAACCCTGGGGCTAGCTCGTGCCCAATCCTGAAGCTCAGCTGGGCAGCAAGATCAGGTACAGGGCACCCACTCCCCAGAGATAAGGCTGGCAACAGTCCCAGGACCCAGGGCTGTCTTAGCCAGATGCTGACAGCTGGCTGATTGTCAGCATCAACATTGAACGGCCCTAGGTCCAGTTTTAGACCTGAGGTTGTCCTGACTCGGTGTGAACAATCAGTTGATTGTCAGCATTGGCTAAGGTAGCCCACATCTAGGACATGTGCCATGTATTCAATTAAAAGCACCATACAAGCCATCCACAAAGATGTTCTACACTTTAATGTGGAACATGTTGGGATCATAGAAAAGTAGGGTTAAAAGATACCTCACCAGGTCATCTAGCCCAGTCCCCTGCTCAAGGCAGGATCAACCTTCTTTGAATAAACTACCCCAGGCAAGTGTTTGTCCAACTTGGTCTTGAAAGTTTCCAAGGATGGAGATTCCACCGCTCCTCTAGTCAACCTGTTCCAATACTTCACTACCCTCAAAGTCAGAAAGTTCCTCCTAATTTCCAACCTTCATTTCCCCTGCTGCATCTGGAGACCACTACTTCCTAGTCCTGTCCCTTATGCTACAGAGAAAAACCCATCCCCAACCTCTCTGTCATCACCCTTCAGGTATTTGAAGACTGTGATCAAATTCCCTCTCAGTCTTCTCCTCTACCAACTAAGTAACCCAAGTTCTTTCAAACTTGCTTCATAAGTCTTGCCTTCCAAGCCCCTGAAACATTTGTATTGCTCTGTGCTGGACTCTTTCCAAACTGTCTACCAGCCTTCTTGAAATGTGGGTGGTTTGTGATTTTATTGTGTCACAAATTCCCTGAATGCATGTCCTGTTGCAATGCATGGCTTAATTAACACATTAATAGTGCTATAAATGTGACATCTGCAAAGGCCCTTTATTAACATTCTTACACTGTACTTGTCATTGTAGTGATCTGAGACCCTGCAAGTGCAATACAATAATATTATTGTATATTATAATATTATTATTTATTATTCAATCAATAATAAACTATTGTTCACAAAAACAGCAAAGAATTTCTTGCAAATAAAAGCAGTGAAAAGTGGCCGTCTTGGCTGAAAGTATTTGCCAAAGGATCTGGAAGTCCAGTTGTATCTAATGCATAAAATACCAACAAGCAAGACTGATTTATTAGTCTTCTCTCCATGCCTACCACTGATGCTGATTTAAGGTAAGAACAAAAAATGTTACTTAAGGATTATGAAACTGAAAAGTTAGCTCTGAAATTTAAAAGGTGAATGCAGATAGCTTTCCAATCCATTTCTAGGAGGCGAGGCACATTTAAAACTAAAGGAAGCCTATTTGTTTCTATGTAAGCGCTGCTCCAGATCTGAAAAATGATCACTACATATGGCATCTCCTCAGGACACTAGCACACACCTCAGGAGCTGATGAGTTATAAGCAGCAGCAATAAGGTGCACAATAAGTCAACATATATTTCACAGATGGCCTCCTTGGAACAAGCCGTGAGAGACAGAGAGGGTTACAATGTCCTTCAGCAGTAGTTAGAAGAATCTCTGGATATAATATAGTACTTTAAGGGTATAAGGAAATTGCAATTTCCTATACCTTATTCAAAGATGGGTTTGCATTCAAAAGCAAGTCACTACAGTTTGATTAATCAGCTTTCTCTGTGCCTGTAAGTATCATATATATATTCTTGATGCAACGGTTCTGGATAGGCCATGAGTCATACTCAGCCTTCACCCAAGGGAAAGAAAACCAACCCACATTACAATGAATCAAAAAGCGTTATTCAAAGTGACAAGTATTTTTCTCTTTAGTTTAAGTTATGCACAGTACACCCAGACAGTATATAAAGCAGGGCAATATAAAAGCAAGATCCTTCGCTGATATAACTCAGCGTTTTGTGCGTTTCTAATGGAAAGAGATGGAAAAAATGTTAATGAGTAAACAACAATACCAAACTGCTGATTAGCTTTAACTGTAATCAGCCTGTAAACTCTAATTAGAAAACTGCTAATATAAGCCTACTGCACTGCAAATTTTAAACATTAATAACTTTTAAGCCACCCAAGGACTTTTCAGAGCAGCAAGATGGATAAAACGCATCAAATCTGAAGTATCCATTGTCAACTGCTGGAGTTAGGAATACAATTTCTGGCCAAACTGTTTTTACTTAAACCTTCCAAAACAGAAGAGGTAGAAACATCTAAAAGAGGGGTACATTAGAATGCAATGCAAAACTTCATTTAAATTCTAAGGCTTCCTTATGCAACTGCAGCAAGACATCTCTTCATAAAAGAGAAATCAAAGGTGAATAAAAACTAGATGAGACAGAGCAAAAAAAAAAAAAAAAAAAGGAAAGCGAAGATTTGGGAGAAGCCAATAAGCAAAAGGCTAAGATAAATATACGACTTTCCATACTTCGCCATTGTTTCTGCAGACAGGTCTTCAGGATTCCGGACTTTGGTTTCACCTGCAAAAAAAACCCAACAAAAGATAAGAGATGTGATTTACAAACCAAATAACCAACCTTCAGACTCGTCAAAACTTACTGAAACAGCAGGGTAAAGTTTAAAGCTTTTCTGTATACATTAGCCAGGTAAACTAATAGCATATTATATTACCTCTTCAGAGTCAACATGGATAGTTTCATGAACCCTATTACTTTAAGTTAGGGAAACAGCAACTTTAACCTGTGTGAAGACAATTTATTAGCAACTTACTTTGACTGTGGAAACACTCTAGTTCCATATGCTGTGAATTGTTCACAAACATCTCCCACCCCACCAGAAAATATCAGACCCTGACGATCACAGTGTGCACAACGAATCAGACAAGAGCACTGCATGCAGGGCCATGGCATCTCCACGTCTCTGTGAGGCATGAGATCAGCTGCTAGGCTTCTTACTGAACCTATTTTTGGGGTCCAGTTAGTTCCCCACCTCCCCATCTTTCCTAGCCATGTTTTCATGATGACTTTTCAAGCTACCATTAATTTGTCAGAGATGGGGGAGAGGAAATTAATCTGTTTTAATGTAAATGCAAATATAAAAACAAAATAAATACAAATATACTGGAACACAAATTTGATTTTTAGATTGAACTAACTTACCATGACCTCTGAGATCTAAAGCCACGATCCTACACTGAATCCTGTTAATGATCGCAGACTGCAAGAAGGGACAAAGATTATAAGTGGCAAAACATGACACCTCATTGAGAAACAATCTTCAAAACATTAAATAATTTAACACAAGAGAAGCAAAGATGGGGTGATAAAAAAAATTCAGTGTCTAAAATTCCTGAAACAGCATTGGCAAGCTACAGCAAGATCCAGAGAGAAAAAGTAAAGCACCAATATTTGGTAGAAGCGCTTCTGATGTTAGCAAAACCACCAGGTTGGGTTTTTTTGTCCGTTTGTTTTTAACATTACTCGATAGATCATCAACAGCAGCACTACACTGCGAACTGGGCAAACAAGAAATCATGTCTCCCAGTAGGCCTTGTTTTCAGATCCGTAATAAGAGCTTAAAACACAATAATAGCATGAGGCACACCCCTCTCCTTGCAAAACCACTACTGGTTCCAAAATTAGCCTCAGCTTCACAGTAGGTAAAAAGATGTAACAGCTGCTTTGCAGCAGAGTCACTTCACTCTAAAAGAATGGAATTTTACAGTAATGCTGAAATCCACAAAATTATGTATCCCCTCACCCCTCCTTTTTCCAATAGTAACAAACAATGATGCTTTTTAAAGCAACTCCAGACCGCAATAAGATTATATCTCATTATTTGTTCCTGGCGTCTACATTTACATAAGTTATTTCAGGCATCATGGTGATTAAGCAGCGTTCTGTGTTGAAAAGAAAGCATTTGTGTTGGAAAAATCAATTACTGATTGACTGGTAACGTTCGCTGAAAAATTCTTAGCAGAAAGAACAGCAAAAGAGCCTCTGAACTGATGGGAAGAACTGTGAGTTGCATGGATTTACTGCTTCAGGCCTTATAGCAGTCAGTCTTAGCAACTGGTATCCTGTGAACTAGCTTGTGGATGTGGGGTATTGGCAGCGTTTGGTAATGGGCTGGGTTCAGCAGCCCCTCTCCCTGTGCTCCCATGGGAAGATGCCGCAGTGGTGGGCAGATCCTAGCACCAGCCTTCCTCTGACCTGAGCTGGACTGTTACAGCCGGCAGCCTGAAAAGGTTAGAGACTGCTGCTTTGTAGACTTGAAGAGGAGAATCTCACCCTCTCTCTGATGCAGAGACTGGCCGTGAGACTGCTCTTGGAAATGAGCTCCTTCTGATTAAGGAATCTTGTTTCCTTTCCTCTGGCCCACTTGATATTAACCACAAGTACCACTGTCTAAAGAATTGTTGAAGCCAAAAGTCAATGATTTAAATTATTCAAGTTGCAGCAAGGGAGATTTAAGTTGGGGATTAGGAAAAAAACTGTCTTACTAGGATGGTGGAGCACTAGATCAAGTTACCTAGAGAGGTGGTGGACTCTCCATCCTTGGAGGTTTTTAAGGCCCGGCTTGACAAAGTCTTGGCTAGGATGATCTAGTTGAGGCTGGTCCTGCTTTGAGCAGGAGGTTGGACTAAATGTGACCTCCTGAGGTCCCTTTTAAGCCTCATTTTCTATGATTTGAGATCAGCCTGGAACCCTGGTGTGAAACCATATAAAAAAAAAAAAAGGAAGCATGAAGTTAGGCCACGAAACCTGCTCTGACTGACAACCCCAAGTCCTTTCTTGCAGGGTTTCTCAATGTCCTTCTGGATCACATTTCAGGCCGGTCATAACTGGTCACCAAAGCAAGTTTCAAGATGGGAAGAAAAAAAAGGAAACTTAAAACTTTAGAGAGGGATAACATTTTGTCATATCTTCTCATTGCTTGTGGAAAGGCCACAATAAATTGGCTAGATGATGACTGGCAAGGTCCTGAGACCTCAGGTCAGAAGTGTGATGGGTGTTGCTTTGAGTAAGTTCTAGTCATATCTGCTGGAGATTGCTGGGCCAGTTCTCACCTAATACTGGCTAACTGTGATAAGGATTCCCAGCCCTTTAAGTCAAGCACAGCAGCAGATAACAGGATAAAGAGAGATCTTTCTGAATTAGTTTTGCTCTGCTGAACAGGGCTTCATCTTTTTTGGTCCTTCCTGGATGGAGAGACAGCAGACAGCATTGGTACATTACATTTCTACGTTCAGAGACTTACTGTAAACACAGCCCAGGAGAGTGCAGAATGGCCTCCTCCATGCAACAGGAGCAAGACCGGGCCCTCCGATCCACTTTTGTAAATTCGAAAAGTGTACGAACAGTTAAGGACCATGGTCTGTAACAAACTTACTTGAAACAATGAATGGCAGCACTTCATTACCACCTGTGGACAAAGACCCCCAACTCTGCCTTTTGCTCAGCTTTAGTTATGCCTGTGAAAACCTATTGAAGACAAAGTTTAACCCATTTTACCCTGTAGCATTCATCATTGTAGAATTGCTTCTCCTTCATCCCCCATTTCCCCAGCACTTCAGAATCTATTATATTGTACACTCTCATGTACAACATGAATATAACACACACACACACGGTTTTTGAGGGGCAGAATAAAAAACAAAAAATATTCTTCCAGAGTTATGGCTGCATAGAGCAGGGACAGAGCCTAATCTTCAGTTGACTGACCATCCCTTCCCTACTTAACTAAAGCTGAAACCCTACCTGCTGCTGGAGACTGGTTTCTATGGACAGATCTATTATCTATAGGTAGGGCTAGGATTCAGAAAGACCTTGACAAATTGGAGGATTGGATCAAAAGAAATTTCATGAGGTTCAAGCAGGACAAGTGCAAATTCCTGTACTTAGAACAAAACAATCCCATGCACTACTGGCTAAGCAGCAGCCTTGTCGAAGACGACTTGGGGGTTACAGTGGATAATAAAATAAATAGGGGCCAACAGCATTTGTTGCCAAGAAGGCTAACAGCATACTGGGCTGCATTAGTAGGAGCAATGCCAGCAGATCAAGGGAAGTGATTCTTCCCCTCTATTTGGCACTGGTGAGGCTACACCTGCAGTACTGTCATTTGCCCCCACTTCCCCACTGCCCAAAAGGATGCGGAGAAATTGGAGAGCGTCCAGTAGAGGGGAACATAAATGGCTTGGGGGCTGGGGCACATGATCTGTAAGGAGAGGCTGAGGGAACTGGGTTTATTTAGTCTGGGGAAGAAAAGACTGAGGGGGGATTGAAGTTGGGTTTGAAAGAGGATGGAACTGGACTGTTCTCAGTGGGGGCAAATTGCAGAACAAGAAGCCATGGGCTCAAGCTGCAGCAAGGGAAGTTGAGGTTAGATGTTAGGGGAAAAATTCTTGTGAGGAGGGTAGCGAAGCACTGGAACAGGCTCCCCAGAGATTGTAGAATCTCCATCCTTGGAAGGTTTCAAGACCCGGCTAGACAAAGCCTGGCTGGGGTGAGATAGTTGTGGATGATCCTGCTTTGAGCAGGAGGTTGGACTAGGTGTGGCCTCCTGAGGACTCTTCAAACTGTAATTTTTTATGAATTTACCTTTTTTCAACATAGAATTAAAGAGTTTCCAGGCGTGTGAAATAGGAGGAGAAAGACCAGGAGCAGACAGTAAAAATGCCCTAAGAAAGCTTAGCTAAATTAGTGGAACATTGAGACTATTACTAGAAGAAATGATTGGAGTAAAAAAAACAATGAGCCATTAAATCAAAGGACTCCCTCAGCTGCCTCAATAGTAATACAACACTTGCTGCACTGTGGAGAAAGAATCAAAACAGGGTGCTTCTATCCCAGGCAGAACATCACTTTCCCTGTTCACTACATGCACCTTAATTTGTGGGGGGCTGACTTTCGGGGAAAGGTGTGTGTTTATGTAAGAAAGGATGGTATTCCTTGTATCCTGATTAAATGTTATCCTCCCCACAGAAACAGTAATTGCATAAATCAAATAAAGCATGTTCATAAGAAGAAACACTGCAGGTAAAACCTAGGAATGCTCAGGGCACTGTTGGGACCAACTTTTCTTTCATTGAAAATATTTTGCCATTACTAGATATCACAAGCCAGGGCAGACAAAACCTTTCGAGGCAATAAGATTATCTGGAATCCAGGAGTTTGCACAGTCTCCAAAACTATTCATTCCGTAGGTCTTAATGACTTTGCCTCCTTTTTTAAGAATCTGGATATTCCACTAATCAAACTATCCTTTCTTCTGCAATTCTGCTGCCTGTTAGCTCCTCCTGGTAAAGCAGCTTTTCAAAGCTCTGCAGACTGCTTTTTAAATTCTAGCTAAAAGCGTTAATTCATGCATGGAAATCTTAACTCAGGTGAATATCAACTCAGGTGTGGAAATAACTTCCAGTGAAACACTGGATGCACTGCCAAAATGCTCAAGAAGGCTAAATTCTGTTTTATGAACCTGAAAGAGACATGTACATTTAATTCTAATGACTGCAAGACTAATGAAACAACAGCTTTTGATTACTTTTTACCTTGTTTTTTTTATACAGGACTTACGAAATAGCCACGTAGATAATGCACATTCCAATAAAGTTACATTTGTTTTTGCTTCAGCCTTAAACTAAATAATATAGCCTTGGGACCCTGGCTCATTGGCAAAGTTTCTAGTGTCTTTTTAGCTGGAGAAAAAATTGTGTGTTTTGTTATATATAACGAGGCCCCATACAATCTACGCCGCCTTTTTTCAAAATCCTAGATCTGCCCATGAACAAATTAGGTGAGCAGAGTTCAAAATGGTACATTTTATTACTCTAAAGCACCATGCACATTTCTGGCACTACAGAATGAATTCATGAAGGCTCCGAATTAAAATTTGGCTTTGAATCAGCTTAGAAAGGATTTGCTTCTCTCTCTCACTTTGCAGCTAATGTATATATGCATAAAAATATGCAGCTGTTTAAAGGACATGGCTATGTAATTTAGATCCTTATCCTGAGAAACATTTAAATCAAGCTAATTTTTCAAGTCCAATTTGGAGAAACACTACTTTGTATGTCAACAGCATCTCTGACTCCAGGCCCTTGAAGATCTTTACCAATCTTCATGATTTAATTGCTTATCTCATCCTAAGAGATGGACATTATCCCCTTTTTACGACTGGGGAAAGAGGTAAAGAACTCAGGGGTCCTTATTTGTAGGCTATGTTTTTATTACTCTTCCTTTTGGAAGGTTTCCACAGAAGCTGAATGGCTCAAGGGATTTCTGAGAGTTGGCCCAATTAACTTCTTGGCTTTCATTGGAGAGCCTTGAGCCAGCCAGTTCTGTACAGAGTAGGCAGCAGAATAGGGCAAGGGGCTCCAGGAATACAGCGACCCAAGCATCTTAAGCGGCCTTTAGATTTCTGGAGCCCCAGAGAAGATCTTTATTCCAGGAGAGCACGGAGGAAGTCCTGGAACCTCTCAATCCATACCTGAATTCCTTCGCTTTCTAGAAACAGCAATCTCTCATTCCCAATTATGCAGAGGAATCTCTCGCCTATAAAGTGAACATGCCAGAGGGTAAGAAGAGTGCAGTTTCCCTTCATGAGAAGTAGATGATTTGCCCAGAGACATTTGGAGCTACTGAAATGGAGAGCCTCACATGCCTGGCCTCTATTGTCCTAGACCAGAAAACATGCTGAATATACTTCTCTCGTGCAGCTCTGCTGCAACTTCTCTTTGAGCCCATCACAGCCTGGGCTGAACAGTACTAACCATACTAAGAGGTGGTGAACTAGGCTGATGTGGAAGTACCTGCATTAGGAAAGGTCATCTCATCACCAAGAACTGAACTGATCATTAACTTGTTTTTGCATATTGGGATTCGACTCCAGAGCTTCAAGAGGTGAAAACCTAGTGCATTCAGGTACTGTATTACCCAAGCTCTGCAGACACTGTTTTATATCCTCTACCAAACTAAGAAACCAGCAGCAAGAGGGCAGCCTTACTAGATATACCAAGAGCGGGCACATTAGCTATTGCCTCAGGCAATGAAAATGATCAATGCAAATAAGAAGCAGAAGGAGAGGGGAACAATGGGGGGGAGGGCGCGCTGGGTTTTTTTGTTTGTTTTTTTTAAAAAAGCACCCTCTTTAATAAGTTCCAACATACATGGACACTGAAAACCACCCAGCCTGAAAAAGGATATATCCTTGCCAGTTTCATTTTCAACCACCACGTCTTCCATAGATTCAAAGTACTGGCTCCACGGAACTGGGGAAAAGTCTCGCTTCCTTCCAGGGCTGAAAAATAACATTTTTTTAAAAATTAGATTGCAGGCATTTTAAAATGTTTCTCTGAAAACCTCAAAAGGTCATGGCTACACATATTTAATAAGGCACAGGTATACTACCAAGCAGTTTAAGACAGAAAGCAAAGTATACTTTATAACTAATTTGTCCATAGCCACAGTCTTTACAGGTCCATAGTTATTACCCGATCCTTTTTTCTCCCCTCCCTTCAAATTTTTGAGCAAACAACAAGGAAACAGAGAAGTGTGGAGGCTGCAACTATGAGAATAATTTTCCCAATAAGCAACACTGAACAGCACTTGATAAAGCCAAGGACTTTAGTTACTACGTAGAGGTCAGACTCTAGCCTTGATGTTGCTTTTAAGTTTGCCACCAACATCAGTCAGAGCTCCACTGCTGACGCACAGTAATATGCGGTCCTCATTTTATGCCATGATTAAAGGTGGAACTGAACATCAACTTGATGCTGCTGCCTTGAATGGCAAAGTTGCAGCTACTCAGCAAGGTCAGTAATCTAGCATGGTTTGTGCATGAAGAGATTCAGTATCTAATAAAAATCAACAGCTAAGAGCAGAGCTAACTACCAGCTCCTCCTGTTTTATTGTGCAGTTAGTTCCAGAGAGGATTATCTAAAAGCAGAACACAAGTTTCATTGTGGCTGAGCAGTGAGTACAGAAACTATAGAGAGAAAGCTAAATATAGTGAGGCTTGCAGGGACTCACCTACCTATTAGCATGACGGGGAACAGAACAGCGAAATCCCCAGGAGGATACTTTATAGAAAGGAGGTTTTTGTTTTGTTTTTTTTAATAAAACACAGGTTTCCTGGTATCCACTGCAAGAACTGAAAAAACCACTTGGATGTGTGTGCAAACAGACCTTGCATACAAATGCTGGGTGCAGTAGGGTGCTGCAAAGGCAGGGTGTCCCAAAGGCTGCACCACAAGAGTGACAGAAGCATGCTGTGAGATCCCATGTGAGGGGGTAAATGCTCTCCTCCCTTGTCTGGCACCCTGCGCCTGACTCATACTCCACGGTTGCTTGCTGCCACTGCTGCTGCCTACCCCTGCACCTAGGCAGCCCTGTGCCCCCCTCCCCTCCCCTCCCATAACCCCAACAATGTGCTCTGCTGGAAGGAGGCAGATGCAGACAGAACCTCAGTTTGCAGCCCAGCTCGTCCCCTCCGCTCTCGCCGTTCTCCCAGGCTGGCAGGAAGAACTACATGGGTGCTCACTGTAGCGAGAGATCCTGCAGAAGGCGCATCAACAGTGGGGCCTACCCTTGTCCCCCAAGACACAAATCAGTGGCCAGGCAGGGGCAGAGAGTTGAAAGAGGATGGCACAGAAGGGTAAAGTCCTGCCCCCACCATCCTTAAGTGGCACCAGATAGATCAGCGATTCTCCATTTTTAAACTCAAGGTCCCCCTCCAAAACTTTTCTGAATTTAGATCCATCTCAGTGACTTTCACCTTGGGGTGCTACAAAATTCAGAAAGATTGTGGAGTTATGTTTTCTAATAGTACATCTCAGCACCGAGATAATTCCTCTGGCAGGGGAATGGAAAGTGTTACATATTTTGATGCACCTGGAAAAGGTGGGGGTGTAAGAGAAGTGTGGGGAATCTGGTCAGTGCATGGCGTGTAGTATAGAATCAGAGCTGGAAGAAACCTAACGGGGTCATCTAGTCCAGTCCCCTGCCCAAGACAGAGTCATCCCTGACTAAACCATCCCAGCCAAATGCCTGTCTAACTAAACGCATCAATAAGAGCTTCACAAACTGCCCTTCTCATGCTACTGGGAGCGTTATCACACATGCAGCATAGGTGTATCCAAGAATAGCAAAGTAAAATCAAGTTGTCTCACCTAAATAGCATAGGTGAAGGGACATCACAGAGGTACTTTGTATGGGCACCTGTACACACCACCGGATTTAAACCTCATTAAATTAAATAAGTTTACAAAATTTATGCTCATTTATTCTGGGGCGTCACATCAGTGTTTGCACACACTAGGTTTTTGAACAAATTAAGCCTGGTTCCCAGCTGGCGCCACAGGAGAGCAGGACGGTCCAGCACAGGCCCCCCAGCCCAGGGTCACCACCCACCTGTGCCCTGTCACACAGCTGTGGAAGCAGGGAGCTGGCAAACGACACAAGGGGAAAAAAAATAGAAGCAATTCAAAGGGGTGAACTACAAAAAAGTTGCAGAGCCATCTAGTAGGAAAAGAGGCTCATTACATATCTGAGTGCTTTTGTGGTTGCATGCAACGAATCCACAGACGCAATGCTTTAATTTCTGGTGAACCAAACTAAACTACATCTGAGTAGTTTTACTTTAATATACCAGAAAGACTTTTAAAGAGTCTGGAAAACAAACTCATGCAAACAGTCATGCTGTTGCAGCACAAGAAAGGGCAAAAAATGTTGCATGTACAAACGCCCAATATGAATGGGTGTTTGTGTCCTAAAGCTTGCAAAGAAAATTTGTTTCCAATTATTTGAGTTGGTCTAATAAAAGATATCAGATTTACCCAAAGAACCTTGTCTGCCTATGTCCTTAGACCAACATGACTACAACCTATGCCCCCAGATGTATTTAAATCAGCTGGTCCTGACGATCTCCACCCCAGAGTGCTGAGGGAATTAGCAGAGGTCATTGCAGGACCCCTGGCACGGCTTTACAAGCACTCAAGGTGCTCTGGTGTGGTGCCAGAGGACTGGAAGAGGGCCAATGTGGTTCCCATTTTCAAAAAAGGGAGGAAAGGACCGAGGAAACTATAGGCTAGTCAGTCTTACCTCAATCCTGGGTAAGCTCTTTGAGAGAATTATCCTGGCACATCTCCGCGAGGGACCAGCAGGGAAGGTTATGCTCAGAGGCAACCGGCATGGGTCCATTAGAGGCAGGTTCTGTCAGACCAACCTGGTGGCCTTCTATGACCAGGTCACAAAATCCTTAGACGCAGGTGTTGGGGTGGACATAGTCTTTCTGGACTTTAGGAAGGCCTTCGACACCATCTCTCACCCCATTCTTATTAAAAAACTAGGGGACTGTGGAGTCGACACCTACACAGTCACATGGGTCACTAACTGGCTGCTGGGCTGCACCCAGAGAGTGGTGATGGAAGGGTCCTATTCAACCTGGAGGGATGTGGGCAGTGGGGTCCCCCAGGGCTCCCTCCTCGGGCCCGCACTGTTCAACTTCTTCATCGGTGACTTGGACGAGGAGGTAAAAAGCACCCTGTTCAAATTTGCTGATGACATTAAAATGTGGGGGGATGTGAGCACCCTAGAAGGGAGGAATAGGCTGCAATCAGACCTAGAGAGGTTACAGGGGTGGGCAGATGAGAACAGGATGGGTTTCAACACTGACAAGTACAAAGTGATACACCTGGGGAGGAAGAACCAGCAGCAGACCTACAGGCTGGGGAACTCCACTCTTGCCAGCACAGAGGCAGAAAATGATCTTGGAATCATCATCGATGCCAAAATGAACATGGGCCAGCTATGTGGGGATGCAATCAGGAAGGCCAACCATACCCTGTCATGCATCCACAGATGCATCTCAAGCAGGTCCAAGGAGGTGATCCTCCACCTCCATGCGACACTGGTCAGGCCACAGCTGGAGTACCGCGTCCAGTTCTGGGCACCGCACTTCAGGAGGGATGTGGACAACATGGAGAGGGTCTAGAGGAGGCCCACTCGCATGGTCAGGGGGCAGCAGGGTAGGCCCTACGAGGAGAGGCGATGGGACTTGAACCTGTTCAGCCTCCACAAGAGAAGGCCAAGGGGGGAATCTAGTGGCCTGTTACAAACTAGTCAGAGGGCACCAGCAGGCACTGGGGGAGTCCCTGTTCCCCCAAGCGCTACCAGGAGTAACCAGGAATAACGGTCACAAGCTGGCAGAGGGGAGATTTAGGCTAGATATCAGGAGGCGCGACTTCACGGTCAGGGCAGCTAGGACCTGGAGCCAACTTCCAAGAGAAGTGGTGCTGGCTCCTACCCTGGGGGTCTTTAAGAGGAGGCTAGATGTACATCTTGCTGGGGTCGTTTGACCCCAGTACCCTTTCCTGCCATGGCAGGGGGTTGGACTCGATGATCTGCTCAGGTCCCTCCTGACCCTACAAACTATGAAATCATCTTTCAAACATTTAACGTGCTCTTGTTGATAAATGGAGTATTCTGCAACAAAGCACTCCGTTACCAAGACATCAGTCTAACATCATATTCCTCAGTCTCTCTTGGGGATGCCTGCCACAACTTCTGTTATAGGAGTGAAAAGAACTCTTCAATGACAGGCCCACATAATGTGCATGTTTCAAGACATCAGCAGAACATGTGACTGTGAAGCCTAAGGGAGTACAGGCACTGGCAGTGCAAGATTAAATTTGTTCTAGGCTGCAATAAAATGTTCAGTGCCTTATGTCCAACTCCTCCCCTCCCAATCCCCTTTTGTAGTTACCCTGGGGATGACAACCTGCCAGTTGAGAGAGACTGCTTCAGCTCTTCCCTTCCAAAAAGCAAGTGCTTGGCCAATGGAATGATCCAACTGGTTGACTATTCCTAGGTGTTTAATAGCCCATATCACATTACCCACTGGGGAACAAAGGCCCAGAAAGCAGATTTTACTTCACAGTTCAATAACTGGCACAACCTCTACCCAGCACTGTGCAACAGAGTATTGTCATGCGTAAGCCATCCTTCACCCATCTCAGCAATTCATAAGGTATCTGGTGCAAGTGTAGCCTCTAGCTCACATACATGGTCTGCAGAGACTCCTAAGCAATGACAGTGCCCATCAGCTTAATATACAAGTGACTCCCTCTTCTGAAGCTGTTTTATTCCATAGAGAGGGATGAGATGCATCAGCCAGGCAGCTTGACCCACTGTCAACCCTGGGGAATCTTCTGCATGGCTAGAAGAGAATGGCCTCCTGGGAGGACAATTCAGCTCTTTAATCACACTGAAGGATGAAATGAAGTCCACCAGCACCCAGATCACTCAACTGGGAAAGAGAAAGGGCAGCTCCTTTCTGATACAGGCTCACCTCCTCTCCCTGACTATGGACTGCAGCTCCTTTCATCTCTGCTCAGCTGGCAAAGGGTAGTCAGCCCATACCGTCCCCTGAAGAAGGTGGTTTGAGTATGCCAAACACTGGAGGGGAGGATGTTCCTCAGTACAGCACAGTTTACACGTTAAAAGATTCTCTCTCTATGTTAACTGGGAACTTAGCTGTACTCATGGCCCCTTTCGCTCCTTCACCCCCACCCCTTATGTCACCACCGTCAATGAAAGATTCTGCAGTCAAAACTTAGTGCTGACAATGCTGTTCATGAAGAGAACAATGTCCAACTTATGGGTTTTATTTAGGCGAAGCCAAACGAGGCATAGTTTTATTCTGACAGTGATAAGAGCAGGCAAGATGAGTAACAGTGCACCATTTTTAACAGTCTTTTTTTGCACTTCAGCTCTTACGAGGGAGGGCAAGCAGCACAGAATATTAAAATGAAGTATCTGCTCGCTCACATTTAGATGCAAAAAAATTCCCTGGTGAAGCCAGCAAGTTTCTGCAGAAGCTCAGGCTTCATTAGAAAAAGCTGGGGTTGTGGGAAAGACAGGGGGAGGAAATAGAAAGGCAAACTGAGGTTTAGTAAAACCTAAAATCTTTTTTCCCTTCCTATTACTAGAATGAATTACATGCCCCACCCCAGCCCATGTTCTATATTCCTTCCTCCTGATTTGCAAACAGCATTTCCTACCAAGCTTGAACTAATAAGGTGAAAAGTCATGCATTCTTTGTGAACAAGCCAATGCTTGATCTTTTTTATTGCTTTGGCTTAATCTCATTTTCTAAAATGGGCCAAACTGGGTGCATAGGTGTAGCAGGAACTGAACTGATATAGCTGATGTTCATTGAATCATAGAAATCGGGTCAGAAGGGACCTTGTAGATCTTCAAATCCAACCCCTTGCCTGGACAGGAGAAAAACTGGGCTCAAATGATCCCAGCTAGGTAGGCATCAAGCCTCCTCTTAAATACCCACAGGGTAGGAGCCAGCAACACTTCCCTTGGAAGTTGGCTCCAGATCCTAGCCGCCCTGACTGTGAAATAGTTCTTATGGATGTCTAATCTAAACCTCCTCTCCAACAACTTGTGGCCGTTATTCCTTGTTATGCCAGGGGGGCGCTTGGGGAAACAAGGTCTCCCCTAAACCCTTCTGGTCCTCCCTCGTGAGTTTATAGACGGTCACCAGGTCCCCCCTCAGCCTCCTCTTGTGGAGGTTGAACAGGTTCAGGTCCTGCAGTCTCTCATTGTAGGGTCTGCCCTGTTGTCCCTGGATCATGCGAGTGGCCTCCTCTGGACCCTCTCAATGTTGTCCACATCCCTTCTGAAGTGGGGTGCACAGAACTGGACACAGTACTCCAGCTGTGGCCTGACCAGTGTCACAGACAGGGGGAGGATCACCTCCTTGGCCCTGCTAGAGATGCACCTGTGGATGCATGCATGACAAGGTGCGGTTAGACCTGCCAACCGTGACCTCACATTATTGACTCCAAGATGAACATGGGCTGACAATGACTGCAAGATCCCTTTCTGCCTCCATGCTCTCAAGAAGGGAGTTTCCCATCTTATAAGTGTGTTGCTGGTTACTACTGCCCAAGTAGTAACATGTTAACATAGAGTGTAATAGTAGTGAAATGTAACCATGTTAGTTTTGTCCTGTAAGCAACTTGAAAACTCCATTGTGTATACTTTTGCTTGACATACATAAATGAATTCTGTATGCCCTTTTTTGAATGAATGTATGTGAAAGGGTAAATGGTAAGAGAATGGCATAGAGATGGGAAAAAAAGATTTAACAGTTTATGCAAGCAACAAGGCACCAAATTCAAGTTACTAAAGTTACAGTCAGTAAACTAATTAATGGATGGCTGAAGAATCCTTTTGAGGCCTAGGGCACACAGGAGATAACAAGGAGTCAGAATGCACACATCCTGCCAGATGGGCAGCAAGGACACTCCAAGGCCGAGATGCCAACTTTTATGACCAAATTGACCTCAGGGTGAGACAAGCTGAAGACAGATGTGGAACAACTGCAAAAACAGAAGCTGGGTATGGAAAAACCCCAAAGCACTGAAAAAAAGGATGTCAATCCCTATAAAAGAGGACTTTGAAAATGCCAAGTTGGGTGAGCCTCTCTCTCAACTGCTGTTTCTTTGAAGCACACATGCATCTGTTCCACCTCACTCCGAAGCTGCTATCTCCAGGATCTTTTTCTCTCGCAATAAGGCCTGGGCCAGCCACCCAGTGCCATTATTGAACAACTGCTGCTGGTAACTATAATGTCTGAATGGAATGGTTGTTGTGTGTTTGTCTGTGTGTAATGATG
This sequence comes from Crocodylus siamensis, assembly GCF_052110815.1. Taxonomy (NCBI): domain Eukaryota; kingdom Metazoa; phylum Chordata; order Crocodylia; family Crocodylidae; genus Crocodylus; species Crocodylus siamensis. The sequence continues at coordinate 417,363,571 of NC_143395.1, read as the reverse complement.
TGCATGATGATTTGTGTCCGTCTATATGAGCGGTGTCTGAATCTCTATGTTTAATTCATGTAATCAATAAATGTGGCATTTCGTCTTATCCCACTTTATAAAGTCTCACTCTTGATTTGGCCATTGGAATTTAAAGTAACGTAGGCTGGTCTCTCCTTGATGGTCCTGCCAGGCATATCTGTGAATGGCTGCTCATTCCAACTCTGTAACAGGGAACAAGGGCCAGACTGAGGGATTTGAACCTTTTTAGCAGACAGTGACTTCAAATCATAGAATCACTGAACATTAAGGTTGAAAGGGACCTCAGGAGGTCACCTAGTCCAACCGCCTGCTCAAAGCAGGACCATCCCCAGCTATATCATTCCAGACACGGCTCTGTCTAGATAGGTCTTCAAAACCTCCAAGGATTTGCTGGTGTTCATGTTTATTTTAAGCAGAGAGCTTAAAAGCAGAGAGCTGTGTTGTGGCTACAGGGGTGTTTTGGAGGCCAAGCAACAGGGTGCCTGGGACACGCTGTGCCTTGAGACCTGCACTGCACAGGACTGCAAGGAGCTGAGGTCTGAGACAGTGGGCAAGGGCTGATGGTCTCAAAATAAAACGGCCAAAGCTGAGAAGGCTGAAACCCGAGAAAGGGATTAAAGCCCAAGGAGCTGAGTTTATCAGAGACCCCACAGAACTGTGACTGAGTGACACCTGTGAAGCATGGGTGTGGCTATGGGGGAGGCTGGAAGCCACAATTAAGATTTACAGGCTGCTACATAAGCCACCAAGGCACAGGATCTTAAGCTGCCAAGCGAGCCAGAGAGAATGGAAGGGAGTAGGGTTGACCACGAGCTGACCTTGGAATTGTGCTAGAGTCCCGTGGCACCAGATTCACGCCTCCCACCCAAGGCACTGACAGGCAGCCTCCCACAATATGCACAGAATCACTGAAAATGGAGGGTTGGAAGGGACCTCAGGTTGTCACATCTAGTCCAACCCCCTGCTCAAAGCAGGACCAGGTCCAGTGACATCCACTCAGATGCCATCAAGGCATGGCAGGAAAAATAAAAGGGAAAAAACCCTAGGGTTGTGGAAGGCTGCAGGCTCAGTCTGCCACAAGCTGAAGTAGCTCAAGCCACTTCCAGGCTGAGCCCATCACAAACCAATGAGTAGAGGAAAGAAAAAAAAGTGTGCTCGCAAGCATCCCACAGCCTCAAAAAAAAAAAAGAACAAACCTTATGAGGGCTGAACAATCTGCAAGACACAGACAACAGCATTGGAAGCTGGTCTTTGCAGAGTCAAGGCACAAGATGAAAGAGATTGGAGAGGCTTCTGAACCTGGCAGGCAAGGATCTGCAAGGGACGGTGCTTGCAGGTATTAGAGATGCCTTGTAGATTATGGACAATGTCAGGTCACTTGAAAGGATGCTGAAGGAAATCCTTCCTGCCCCATAAGCAAAAAGAGATTTGAAGGGGGCAGCCGTTTAGATAAGTAGCATGAGGTGTACAGGGTTTTGTGGAGCATTAAACCATGATCTCTGTGTGTGTGGGGGGGGGGGGACGGGGGATGGACTGTACTGTTTGAATGGCCTCCATCTCATTAAAAAGGGAAAAAACTAGCTACACTAACTTGAAGAGCACTAGACTAACACCATGCAGAGAAGGTAAAAAGAGGAAACAGCGAGGAAGGCAAAAACTAAATGAATCGAGGCAAAGGTGAGAAGAGAAGTACTTCTAGCACTGATGTACAGTCAGTTACAGAAGCCAAGGTATTAAACATCAGAGAGAAGAATTACTCCTAAAGCAGCATATATCTGGCTCCCTGGTGTTACTGAAACCTGGTGGAATGAGCTGCACGACAGCAAAGTTAAAAATCATGAGTTAGAGCCAGTTAGACTGGATCATGTGGGCACAAGGGGAAGAAAGTGGCACTTTGTCAAAAATGGCACCAGCCATTTCCAAGTCACTGACCACTGGAAAGCAAATAATCTTGAAGGCTTATGTATTGGTATTCTAACATCTAAACCAGCCAGAGTCCTAGCTGGTGCCTGCTACAGGCTGGCAAGTCACACTAGCAAATTGTCTCAGCCTGCCTTAGTGCAGAGGGATGGACAAAACAATCCAGAGGTTTCTCCCAGCCCTACATTTCTATGATTCTCTGAAATGATGCATCCGTAACATACAGAGAAGACTGTGTTATGAAAGGGTCCAATCTGAGCCATGTGGGCTGGAGATCCCATGCTGCTGAAAACAAAACATCCTTGGTATCTTTAAATATTATAGAGGACAATTTCTGAACTCCAGAAGCACCACAATCAACACAGAGATATTCTGCATTAGCTCTTATCTTAACAGGTTTAAAAATCACGCTAACTTGGGAAAAAGGACCAATTTCATACAAGAAAAAACAATTAGGAGCCAAATCAGTTGGGATAAAGGCTTTAGATATGAAGGTAAGAATGAGATTTGGGAACAGTTTAAGAACACCTTACTGATGTCAAAAGAGCCAGACTCCCACAATCAAGAAAGAAGGGTGCAGTGATTAAAGCACCAGCCTGAATTCGTGAGGTGAAGATGGTTATAAACACTAGCGGAACACCGACAGAGATTTCTGGTGCCGATACCAACAGCCGATTTTTAAGGAGGCATATTGGCTGATACCAGTCCAATTTCCAATACCAGCCCAGCAGCTTGAAGAGCAGCCTCTGGCTGGTAAGTCTGTTGTGGTGGAAGGGACAGGGGAAGGGGCATGGGGGGAGAGGAGTAGATTGAGGCCCCTCCAGTGAGGGAGGGATCGAGGCAGGTGGTGCCCAGCTGGTACAGGACGGAGCTGCAGCTCATCCGGGGGTGAAGGAGGGGGCAGCTCCCATTGCTGCGTGTACCACAGGAGGGAATGGCAGGATGCCCGCAGATCTGCACAGGGCAGGACTGTGGAAACTACAGAGGGGTCACCTTACTGTCCACCACAGAAAACTCCTGAACCATCTCTTTCCATTTGCTGAAGAGCTTCCCAGAATCTCAGTATGGGTTTAGAGCATGAGGAGGCACAACTGACATGATCTTCACAGCTCACCAGCTGCAGAAGAAGTGCTGGGAACAACATAAGTCTCTCTACACGGCCTTCTTTGACCTCATGAAAGCTTTCAACTGTCAGGCAAGAAGTATGGAGGATCCTTCTAAAATACCGATGCCCACTGAAATTTGTCACCATTCTCTGCCTGCTCCATGACAGCATGCAAGTGGTGATTCTCAGTAATGGATCCATCACAAATCCCTTTGAAGTTAAAATGGGAGTTATCCAAGGCCGCACCGTCACTCCAACACTCTTCTCAATATTCCTTGCTATGATGCTACATCTGACCAGCAACAAGTTTCCAGCTAAACTACCAAATGGATGGTAAGCTGTTTAACCTCAACAGACTCTTAGCCAAAACCACTCTCAACCTCAATCATTGATCACCAGTACACTGATGATGCTGTAGTGTGTGCTCACTCAGAAGCAGACCTTCAGACAATCGTTGACATTTGTACCAAGGCATACAAGAAAATGGGACTGAAGCTTTACATTCAGAAGACTAAGGTCCTCCACCAACAAGCACCTAGTGAACAGTTGCTACTTCCAGTAACCCAGATCCATGGTGAGACTCTGGAAAACACTGTTTCACATACCTCAGAAGCCATCTTTCGCAGTAGACTGACACTGATGAAGAAATGCAACATTGCGTCAAATGTGTAAGTGCAGCCTTTGGATGCCCAAAGAAATGCATGTTTGAAGATCGCAACATCAGATCCAAAACCAAGCTCATGGTTTATCAAGTAGTTACAAATCCCCACTTTGCTGTACGGAGCTAAGATATGAACAACTTTTAGGAGACACCCGACGTTGTTGGAGAAGTACCATCAACACAGCCTGTCTGCAGAAGATCCTCCAAACCCAGTGGGAAGACAGATGCAACAATGTTAACATCCTCCTGCAAGCAAACACCATAAGTAATGAAGTGATGATGATTTAACATCAACTTAGTTAGGGTGGCTATGTCACCCAGATGTCTGTCTTCAGAATCCCAGAGCAAATTTTATTCTCCCAGCTTAGCCAAGGCGTACGCTCAAAAAGAAGGCAGAAAAAGCACTTTGTCCTCAAGGACAACTTAAAAAAAAAAAAAATGCAAAAATGACGTCAACTCCCAGGACCGCCCCATATAGAATAACAGTCTGCTGCAAGGATCTCAGTACTTTGAAACCTTACAACAGGAAATGAAGAATTGGGAGCAGCAGAAACAGCATGTCAGAGACCAAATCAAGAATCCACCGCTACCCACTCCACACAGAAACAATGTCCAAGCTGCAGTAGAGTCTGCTGATCCCAGATAGGCTTCATCAGCCATCTTCAGACACGTAGATAAGACAACCATGGAAGACAATAATCCTCGACTGAGATGGATTGCTGAAGACAACGACTAGGGAAGTTCCAGAGATGAAGGAGGAAAAGCCAATGTTATGTCATTATTAAAATAAATAACAAAACCAAAAAAACAGCAAAACAGGAACATTTGCTTAATCTGGGACCTGTTGGCCAGTTATCACCCCTCAGCAAAATAATGGATGACAGAGGACTGGCACAATAAAGCATTAAAATGAGGATACTACAATTAAAGCCAATCAATGCAGATCCATGGGAAACTGCTCATCAGCCACCCAACCTGTTATCTTTTTTGGATGGCACTGCAAGTGTGGCTGAGAAAGGTAATAGTGAGTATGGAACAGGTTTCTACAAGGCATTTAGAATTTGTACTGCACAGCATTTTGGTTTAAAATGCGAGGGCTACAAAATCAATGACACATTAAATGGATTAAGAACTAATTAACTGATAAGCCTTAAAATATAGCTATAAAGAGGTAATCATCACTGAGCAGGTATATTTCTAATGCAGTCCTGCAGGGGTCACTTCTTGGCCCTCTGCCATTCAACATTTTTATCAGTGGCCCAGAAAAAGGGATGCAAGAGCCATGAAAGTTCTGCAGATCATACAAAGATTGGGAGGTGCAAATAAAGAGAGGATAAGTCACTCAGTCACTTCGGAAGCTGAATACAAGCAAAGCTAAAAAACAGACGTCTCGGAACCAAGAACCCCCGCTGTACTAACAAGACGGGGAACCATATCCTAGGAAGCAGCATCTGCAGGAACGACTTGGAGGTCCGTGATGGGCAGTCAGTTGAAGTTGAGCTCCCTGCGACATATGTGGCTAAAAGCAAGGGATCTGGAGTTGGAGCAGAGAGGATCTATCATTACTGTGTTTAGCACATGCTACTGCTTGTGGAAAACTGTGTCCAGTCCCCGTGTCAACAATTTCAGAAGGCCACTTAAGAAGCCACACAAATCATGATGCAACTGGAAAACATGCCTTACAGGAGAGATTTAAAAAGCCCTATTTGTCTACCTTCAATAGAGGTGACCACGGTGACTTGGCCACAGTCTATAAACGCTTATACAAAAAGCAGAAATGTCATTAGACAGCTCTCGGTTCCAACAACCGGAGATGTGACATGATCTAACTGCTAGAAGTTGAAGTTTGACAAACTAAGATTAGAAATAAGATGCATTTAAATAACACTGAGGCAACTAAACCAGTGCCACAATTTACAGTAGGTTGTAAAAAATTGGAAATTTTGAAGAAAGAATCAGGTGTTTTACTGAAAGATACACCTGTTACAACAGGAGCCAATTGACAGAAGTCTCCTGACCACGGTTATCCAAAAAAAGTCAAACTGGACAGTAATAGCGCTCTTGCCTGGTCTTTATTGTTTGTTTCTGATGATGAAAACATTACTTCCTCAACATCAATGCTATCTGCCATGTGGCTTTTCCTCTATTCACCAAGAATTCTTATATCCTACTTTTTAATTTTATTTTAGATAATAGACCAAACAAACAAACAAAAAAGGATCCCTGGTCTCTGTCACTTTTTAATCGAGGGCTCTTCTTTGCCGAGTTATTTTTGTAAATAAAGAACCTTGTATGTGGAGCTGTATTTGACCCCTGCCATCAGTCTTTTTAAAGAATATTTATTATTTTTAGCTTTAATTATAGAGAGAGAGATGCTTCCTGCAATTATGGCTGCAAAGAAAACCTTCTGGAGTGACCTTCTGCAGTCCCACCTCCAGGAATCAGCAAACAAATGGCACCAGGACTTCTCTAATCACCCTGAGCACTTGATTTTAAGGCAAGCAGGCACAAGAAAGTGCTGATAGCAAACCCAAAAGTCGACTAAGACTCTCTGAGAGTGACTTGGGTTTTGGACACACAGCATCAATTAGCTGCCCCAAAAAGTACTGTGCATTTTGAGCACTGTTTGTCCAAAAACCAAAAAACTTGCTAACTGCAATGGGCAAAAAACTCAGCTCAGCTTCAGAGACATTACTTATAGCCTATGGGCTACAGTGACACTAGCCAGAGCCTATTTTTTATGCACCGACTGCTTAAGAAAGCGATAAGCATGGAGCCCTGGAGCTTCTCATGGGAAATAAGAACCACAGATTAAGGCTACAGGAAACAGGATAGAAATATCCTTCCCCCTTCACTCTGTGCCATTGTAGGAAGCCAAGTAAAAGACAGCAGTGGTCAGACTTTCCCAAGAGAAAGTTCCTTCTTATATAATAAGGGTTGGAAGGGACCTCAAGAGTCACCCAGCTCAACCTTCGCACAAATGCAGGATGCCTTGGTGCCTCTGACAAATACCCATCCTGCCTCTTCATGAAACCCTTCGGTGAAGGAGGTCCTGTAGCTTGTCCTACTGTCCTCCAGCCCTGACAGCAAAGAAGGTTTTTCTGAGATTTGAACCACATCTCCGCTGCTGCAGTTTACACCCACTGCATCATGTCATTCCCTCTGTACCAAAGAAAAACCAAAGAAGCATAAATATACCTTGTTCTTCAACCCAACCACCATGGAAAGTGGCTTTGGACACTTATTAGTCAGTGCCTAATATTAAAGATGGCACACCCAAGTGAGATCCACGGAGAGTTTACCACCTTACAATTAGCACTGGACTCTGCTGTATCTTACCAGAGAAGCCTCCTCACATTTTTGTTCCACTTTATGGTTAAGTGCTGCATGGTAAATATTGAAGCTCACGTTAAAAAAATGGTAATGTCTATACAGAGATATTTCCAAGGGAAGTGTTTAACAGCTCTGTTACTTGAGAAGGCTACTACATTACTTGAGCCCTATTAAAATGAAAGGGAACAACATACTGGTCCTTCTAGCACCAACAAGAATACGTGTACATTAATTATTATTTGAATGAAAACAAAAGAAGTGATTATTCAAACAGTATAAGAAGCAGGAGGGCAAGTGCACCACTGTGTGACATTGGATCCTTATAAGTGGGAATGAGAATAAATACATGGTTTGTCATAAAGTAAGCGAGGCCTGAAAAAGTTTGTGAAACATCTTCTGTCAAGCACACAGTTAGGAATAGACCAAACAACTGAGTTTTACAAAACAGACTGGATATAGCACTGGAGAAAGTGCTGGGGAGCATTACCCTGCTCTGGTCTCTGAAGGACATGGAGAAAAAGAAACCTCTTTTGAGTTTTATTATTCTCTATATTTTTAGTGACGCAGGAAAGCAGGCATCCACAATCAGAAGCAAATCCAAAAAACAGCAGCTGCAATTTTGCACCTTCTCAAGTTGAAACAACATTTTGCTGAGCAAATGTTTAAAATGACTGAAGCAACTAATTACTGCTTTTTAAGGCAACTGATAGACCAAAATAGAACTGGATCCAACACGACAACTTTTCCAGAATCATCCGCAAATTCTAAGAGAGCCAACTAACAAAACATCACTAATTAAACCAGAAGCAAAGAACAAATTCCGGGTGCTTTCTGCAGCTCATTTTCACCTATTGTGCAGTTCTCCTTCCTATACAGTAATGAGCACGTGCACATACCATGAGAGATGGAACAGATGCAAAGAGAGATGCCAGTATGGACTGATTTAAATCACAGTCTAGACTTACTTTGCATTTGTACTTTTCAGTTGTTTACCTAAAGAATGGCAGATTCTCACTAGCTGCTCAAATTTAAAAATCATGGGGCAGTGATAGTACCACCCCATCCCATCTGCCCAGCTGAGCGCACCCTACCCATGCGGTCTGCATGGAGACCCTGCCTGCCCACTCCATCCGGCACCTCCCCGCCATGTCATGTCAGCATCCCCTGCCAGCAACAGCTCACCGAAACTCCTTAAATAGCCCTCCAGCCCAAATAATTGCCCACCCTGGCTTACTAGAAGGTTACAGCATGTCTATACTTTTGCTTAAGCTGCCACATACCTTAATGTACACTCACTCTGGTATTTAACATTTAAGTCAGAGAATGTAAAAATAATTCATCACTTATACATTTGACAATTTTCTTTTTACTTATTGAGTGTCAAGCTGAATTTAGATGGGAACAAATAAAAGAATTGTGAAACCAGTATTTTAAAAATGAATTGATTAGGCAAACAGGCCAAATATAAGAAAAATTCATCAAAACATCAGCATTTTCAACTGGAGCCTTATCTGTAGCAAAGGAACTAAGCCAACTGTTTCTGTTGACCATGGCCTTCCAGATTTTATAATTAATAAACCGCAACCTCTCACACCACATTTCTATTCATAGTTCAAAAGATGGAAACAGTCTTTTCTGCTTTTTCAACTCCCACTTGGCTTCTCAGCTTTGAAAATCCTAATCAGTGAGCTGACCGAGTTGAATCAACTGAACTGAAAATATTCTTACAGCACCTGCAAAAGAGGCTGCTGCTGTCAAATGCTAGTTCAGCACTTCACTGATGCTGGTTCCAGGTGCTTAGCTAGTGCCTTCCATTAACTCAGGTATCCGACTCCTTTACAACTTTGGCAGCAAATCTGTATTACTCAATTAAAAATAATACATGCAATCTATTAATTGTTTACAGGTGGTTATGATTTTAAAAGTAATGTTCACCTTTTTTCTTTTCTTTTTTTAAAGAAAGTACTCATTTTAACCTAACTCAGATCTGTAACATGTTAATTACTAAACCTATTTTTTTTTTTTTTTAATTTCTGCTGTGAGTTGCACCCAATTTATGCAGGACACTTCAAGTACTCCAAGTCCCAAGCAGAAACAATCACCTTTTCAACAAATCCTGAGACCGCCCATTAAAAAAGGGAACATAAAGTACTGGTCAAACTGGCACCATGCACAGTCAGATGCTGCTGTAACAAACATTGTCTTGGGCATTACTCAATTAATTTAATAGATACTTTGATTCCTTGCTTTATTTTCAGTTTCAGACTTCTATTAAATTGTTGTCCAGAGTATTCAGTGAATAATTAGAGAAATAAAGGCAGGAGGGTGCTAAACTAGTAAGAGGACAGCTCTAGAAGAAACTAGGCAGCAGGAATAGGTGCAAAGCACACTGAGGTGCGGAGATATTCATGCAGAAACCTTACCACACTGCTAAAGCCAGCCATTATTATGTTGAAGCAGCCATTTTAATTATTTAGCTCTCTGTGTTTTATTTAAATAGCAATACTAGCATCATATACAAATAACCAGCTGGACCAATACAACCTTGCTATATGGTGGTGCCCCTTTGGAGTCTCATGGGGTCAAACACCATTCCCAGTTACACCACCGACCACCAAGAATGCTCCAGCTACGCCGTCCACATTATTAGATTGTCACTGATGTAACACAGCAGAGCTCAGCCTAGCATGGTATTGCTCCTGGATGCAGCACAGAGGTTTGCCTCTGTCCTCCTTCTCTGGGACTTGGCTTTAGCGTCTTACATACTGTGGTACTCAAGGAAGCCATGCGGCATTGCAGAAGCAGCAGACCTGTGCTGTGGACTGCTCTGCTCATCTCTCTGACTTTAAAAATGACATAGCATCACATAACAGGCAACCCACACAGGCACATCATGAAGAGGTTTTACTGTACTAGATAAAAAGTTGTAACAGTTCCTCTTTCCCAGAGACATTAATGTCAACAACAAAAATAGCTCCTTCCAAGAAAGATAACCTTCATCAAAGGAAGCTGGAGGCTGATGTTACAAAGAAAGCACTTGGCCACCTTCTAAGCTGCAGTCGCAGGCAGCAGGGGCTACTTTAGAAATCTCTGTCCCCTTGTAAATCATTATTTCATTTGCCTGGAAGGACCCACTTGCTCTGCCCCTGCCTCCCCATCACCTGCTAAACCACACTCCAATATCATACCCACAAAAATAGGGGAGGGAGAGGGAGTGAACAAGTAAGTCAAACCTCTTCTGTCAGAGGCCTAATGGGAGCAGTGGGGAGGTTTATCCAGATTCTGCTGAGTCTACTCCCAACTCAGGAAAAAAATTAAGCCAACACTTCTCCATGGGAATAGATATAAGAGCATGATGGGATAGTTAAAAGACATTAAGTGAAGGCCTTTCTGATTCTACCCCCGGGTAATGCTGAGAATTACTAGAAGCAAAAGATGAAAAGAAACAAATAAGTGCTTTGATTTTGCTCTGTACCTCTGAGCATACTATAATAACAATTGAGCACACTGCTTTGCCCATTCAGTGTACCGATTTCCCATTTGTTCACCGGCCCCTGGCAGCAACAGGAGGCAGAAAACAGGAAAGGTAATTATGAAGCCTTTGAAATCGGTTGGGCCATTCCAGCAGTAGGTTGGCACCTACATATGCCAGATCCTCAGCTCTGTCAATAATGTCAGCCAACACTGCCCACTCGCTAAATTTTCAAACAGGCAGGCTGATGCCTTCTCTCATATACCCTCACACACACAGAAAGCACCTCATTAGCATCCACAAGGCCCCCTCGCTGTCCTCCTACGAATACCTCCTGAAAAAGTCTTGTCTGCTGCAGCACTAGTAAAAGCAGCCTGACAAGTGTGCTGCCACCCCTATTTCCACTCTCTGGAGACTCATCTCACCGATACCATTTTGCTCCAGCCTCTGCCTACTGGATCCAGCTGTTGTCTCTTGCTTTGCACTTACAGCTAAAACTTCTTAGGGGCAGAGGTCATCTTTGTGTTCTGTGTTTGTGCAGTGCCTATACAATGGGGCTCCCATCCATGCCTGGGGCTCCCAGATGATACCACAATATAATAAAAGGTGATAAAACAGCAGAGCTGCTCACCACCAATTAAGTCTAGAGCATCTTCCTACTCAAAAATAAACCACTAAGATCACCTGCATGGAGCAAGGAAAATGCTGGGATTCTTGAGCCAAGACCCCATCCCCATACCAGCATATATTCTAGACTTTTAAAACTCTATTTATAGCAGGAGCAGGCAACCCCCGGCACAGGTGCCAGAGCATGGCATGCAAAGGCATTTTGCTCGGCATGCGTACCTCAGGGTGGACTGCAAGGAAGGAGCCAGGGCTGTGCTACCACAAGGATCTGGCCCCTCGCAGATCCCCTGCCATCCACCTCTGGCATGCCAACATCTTACAAGTTGATGCTGTGGGTGTTTTTGGCACTCTGCCCCAAAACATTGCCAACCCCCAATTTATTGCATCTTCTTTAACACCTAAAGCCTCCTCTGGGTTTTGGGAGAGAAGAGGTTTACCCTTCCAACCACCTCCCCTGTTCATGGGGATGGAGGACAATTAAGCACTTTAAAGATCGACAGTGTAGGCTATGTGCTAAGCAGAACTGAACAGTCACCATAAACCAATACCACTCATTCTCAGCCTACCTTAAACAGTGCAGATATACTCACTGCCCACAGACCCACCAAAATCAAAACTAAAAATAAGGGAAGCAAAAAGGATTGACACAGTCGCATCAATTAGACAGGAGTTCACCTCTACAGAAAAATCAAATGAAAGAAGAATTAAGGTTAGAAAGGTTGAGAAACTGGATATTAGGGATGATAGACACAGATTACAGCCCACAACCTGCCAGCATTTTGCTAAAGAACAGACATATAAACATACAAGAAAACTGTTATGAACAGCATTAGCTATTTTCTTCTGCAGCCTAAAAAGGCCCTGAAGAGTGAAGTGAAAGTTCCTTTATGTTCTAGGAATATGCCTGAAAGAGATGTTTATTTTTACTCAATGTTTTTATTACAGGAAGCACTTGACAGAAGTTGACACTGGCAGCGTGACAGTGTGAGGATAGCAAACTGTTTCTATGTCACTTGAACGCACACTTTACCCGGTGATCTGATTAAATATTAAACCAGGATACTGGTCCTCATGAAACACCTTCCTTCCAAGGTTCTCAGAATATCCATATGACATCTATATATAGTGCAATGCGAGTGAATGGATCTTTACTGAGAGAATTAAGCAGGGCCCCTGACAAAGAGCTTGAAGTCCTACGCACATCCCTAGAAACGTGGAAGAAGAATACTGAATAAGGCCCAAGTTTATATAACACAATACAAGACAGACAGATACTGTTGGGAAGACGGATCAGAAATACAGCTGAAAGACTTTTCCTCTCCCCTGAAGAATAGAAAACCCATCATCTAGCATCATGCATACACAGCTCTCCTGCAATGAATGTACAAACAAGGTTGGCATGGGAAATGGTTTAGGGTTATGTTAGCCTGCAGCATACCCCTGTGATGTAGAAGCATCACATTTACAGACAGGGAGGCCAATGGTTAAGCAGTTTGCTCAAGGTCCTGCCACTCCGACAGTGAGCAAAATATAGCCCATTAACTGGTTGGATCCAGCCGTGGCTGCCCCTGTGATGCTCCGCATGGGGCAGCACATGCCCACTGGCCCAGCATGCATAGCTTCCAGCAGGCTGCTCCCATTGCAGCTGCTGCTCAGATCCCCTTACTCCCAGTGGCAGCTACTCCTCCCGTTGCACTGCTCTGAGCTAGGAGGAAGCTTCACCCAGGCGACTCCTGCCCCAGCATGCGGGGCTCCAGCTCCAGCTCCTGGCTGCCTTCCACCCACTCTGCCTGCCCAGCGCAAGCAAGTGGAGTAGGTGAAAGGCAGCTGGGAGCTGGAGCCAGAGCCCCGCACACTGGGGCAGGAGCCGCCCAGGTTGAAGCTTCCTCCTAGCCTGGAGGGGCACAACAGGGGCAGGAAGAGCAGCTACTGGAAGCAAGAGTAGGCAAGCAGCAACTGGGCAGCTGCAGCCACTCCAGAAGCAGCCCCATTGGTAAGCTGTGAGCACTGCCCCAGGTTGGGCCAGAGGGCACTGGCTGGAGCATGGCAAGGGCTACCCCAGGCAGGGCTTGGCCCCATGCAGAGTGCCACGGGGGCAGCCATGGACTGCCCCACCTAGGTGAGGTCTGCTGCACACACCCCATCCTCCCTCCCTTCACCCCTGTTCAGCTCCCAGACCTAGCGCCCAAGCACTGTCCCACGACCCCCAGTAGGGCATGGGCCACCCCCTGATCCCCACCTCACCCACCTATCTCACTCCCAAACACTGCTTCCTGCCTGCTCCCCACCAGCTCCATGCCACATAGGGAGCTCTGGCAAGCTGTGGCAGCAGCAGGAAGGGGGTTGCTAACCAGGTCCTGCAACAGCTCACCACATGTCCCAAATAACTGCCCACCCCCATGCTACTCTGTGGCACATAAAGGAACGGAACCCAAAAATCCCAATTCCTCACCCAAGCTATACTACCAGGTGAGGGGACACAGGGCTCCAAGCCAACCGGTGGCACTTTCCAGGCAAATACCAATGTCCACCTCTGAAAAGGTCAAAGCTGGTCATTTGTGAATGGAAAGGGACTGAATGGATGTATCTCCATTCTTCTTCCTCCTCAGGTCGTTCTCAGTTGGGAAGGGAAGAACTGCCCTAACAGCAAGACACTGAAAGAATCAGCACCCAGTGCATGACACCAATTAGAAATGGAACCTTTACTATCCTTAGTTTGAAAGATGAATAGGATATTTGTGGAGAGAACAGTCAAAGAAATTTTAGGGACCTCTCTCACCTCTGAGAAGCCATTCACACTTGCTCATTTCAGTGCATCCCGTTTTCTGAAGTCTTGCAGCAGATGCATATGAGTTTCTCAAATAAGTGGTCTACATTTTCAGACTCCTTTGCCTAGCAGGGTTGAGCAGTTTTTAGTTTGCTTCACTAGGCTTACAAAAATGCTCTTCAGTACAGATGAACTGTACATTGCTTACTGTTCAAAGACCATGGCAGTCATTAAAATAATAGACTAGGTTTCATAACAGATCCTTCACATTTCTTATTTAGATGCTCCTGTGAAAGGTGCCAGGTAATACTTATTCTTTTCATGGAAGGGTCAAAGGCTGGTCAAACTCTTTAAAGGTAATTCAATTTTAAAATGAATTATGAGAAAGAAAACTATTAACACGGAGTCTGCTGCGTGAATGTTTATTTTTGACTTTCTCGAACTCCCTCCATCTTAACTGCCCCAAGTTTTGTTATATTACATTCATTCAGGATAGGTTACTTCAGAGACAGATGCACATTTTTCAAGCAGTAATAACTTGCCGATATACTGTCCCTTCCCATTCACAAACATCACAAGAAATTGGTTCATACGAGACAAGAGTCCTACAAAACTTCAGTTTATAGGAGCCATCTGATCTCCCACATCAGGGCAAAATTGATTTCCCATAGGAATCAGGTAGAAAGTTTCATCCTACTCCATTAAATTAGGCCCATGGGAATTTAGTACAGTGCCTTCATATCACATTGAAATCAATGGAAACAAGAGAATGCTAGAGCCTCACAGGATACAGCCCCAAGCCAGCTGCAGGAGAAATATCAGTAGCTGGGCACTGCCATAATTCAGGTGCCAAATTTGATTTTTTTCTCCCTGAGGAACAAATGAGACAGTCTTGAAGAAAAATGCTCCATTTTTCTGTATATTTAACAACACTGAATTAGATTATCCTTACTTCTACCAGTATCACCAACATCCCCCCTTCACCTCACTGCCCATACCTACACTGTTGTTCTCTTCAGCATCAGAAGCAGACTGGCTAAGTTTGCAGACAACAACAAATTATGGGGAAGTGTGGTCACACTAAAGGATAGGCTGGCAATTCAAGCCAACCTGGACAGGATTGCAAGATGGGTGGATGAAAACCTGATGACATTCAACAAGAAGAAATGCAAGGTGCTCCACCTCAGGAGAAAACATCCACATCATACTTATAGGCTGGGTAGTGCTACACTCACTAGCACCATGACCAAAAAAACTTGGGGGGGGAGGGGGGTTCATGACTGACCACAAGATGAACATGAGCCACCAATGCAATGCTGCAGCTGGCAAAGCAAATAAAAAACTCTGGCTTGCATCTACCGAGGCATCTCAAGCAAAACCCAAGAAGTCATCCTCCCACTGTACTCAGCCTTGGTGAGGCCGCAGCTGGAGTACTACATCCAATTCTGGGCTCCACACTTTAGAAAGGATGTGGAGAAGCTTGAGAGAGTCCAGAGGAGAGCCACGCACATTATCAGATGGCAGGAGAATAGGCCTTATGATGAAAGGCTGAGAGCCATGGGACTCTTCAGCCTGGAGAAGTGCAAGCTCAGGGGTGACTTGGTGGCAGCCTATACATATACAAGGGGGGTACACCAGGAAGTGGGAGAATGTCTGTTCACTAGGGCACCCCAAGGGAAGACAAGGTCTAAGTCTCAAACTGCTGGAAAAACTTCTTTACTGTCCGAGTCTCCAGTCTGGAATAGATTTCCCCCAAAAGTGAAGTACGCACCTACTCTGGATACCTTTAAAAAACGCTTGGATGCTTATCTTGCTGGGGTGATCTGACCCCACTTGACTTCCAGCCCCTTGGGCAGGGGGCTGAACCCAATGATCTCACGAGATCCCTTCCAGCTCTAACGTTAATGTAATCCCCACATGCTGTCCCTCCCTGAGCCTGCTGCCAACATTCTCCAACCTGTCCTATATCAGCTCTTTCTACAAGCCATCTATATAATTGAGCCAGTATCATACAGCATCTTATCACTATAATACCTTTCTTAACTTGGATCCTTTATTTTCATCCATAAGCAAAATCTAACTTCACCCTTTCAAAGCTCTCCTTAAATCCAGCCCATCAGACCCCCTCGCTCCCCTTTCCCATAGTCACTGCAGGCACTTCAACACATGCTCTTAAGCTTTTTAACACGTGCTCTCAGAGAGCCACTTCAATTAAAGGTCGTTCAGCAAGCTTTAGTTCAAGCAACCTCATCACCATTTTTAAGCACAGAGACATTGATGAAGCATAGAGACTCTGTGCTCATGTATAGGTGCCCTGTGTCCCTTGAACTTCCTCCTTTCACACACTGTCCTACACACCTTCACATTCTCATTGACCAGTCCCCTTCCCACTCTGCTTTCAGAAGATGCACTTACTCTCTCATTCATAAAGCTTATCATCTGTTTGCTCCATGTGGTACTACACTGCACAGTCCCAGAGGACCAAATGGCATCTCCCAGGGGCAGGGACTTACACAGCTCACCCATTGGAGAGTTTCCTGTAGACTTCTACTACAGGAAAATAATATCCAATTGTTCACTCCACTGAGCTCAACTATCATGGATCTTGAATGACCACAACACAATGGAAACAACCTTTCCTCAGCCACAGGGAGTAAAACAAATGCAGAGAAAAGTCTAATTTAAAAGATATCCTGAAAGAGCTGGCTTTGCCAAACTTTGTCCCCAAGAACAGCAAGCTGAGAGATTGTAATGGTTTGTTATCAATTGGACAATAGGGTTACAGGAAAAAAAGCTGCAATTGCATCAGGAAAACCTACAGCTCTTTCAGCTGGGTCTAACCTCCCCTTTAAAGATAATAGAGCACAATTAAGAGAACAGGAGTCCAAACTACCCAAGCTTTGGAGCTTGTCTAATTCTGTTCTGCAGGGTCTAGACACACTCCTCACTCTCAGACATTTGCCAACAGCCCAGTTTGACTCTCAAAACCTGCGACACGCCAGAAGCAGCAAATTATTAATTCCACACATGACATCACCGCCAAGAAAACCACCTGCTCTGCAAAAAAGCACCTCAAATGAGTACTTGAGCATCGCTTTCCCGGGGCAACAACCCTGTCTGCCACAATGAATTCCCGCCACCACCTCTGCTGTCCCCGCTATTCTCTGCCCCAGGCACCCTCTGCTATCCTTGCTCGCCTCTGCACAGAGCACCCTCACCTCCTCTGCCACCCCCTCTCCTGTCCCATGCACCCCCATGGGAAACCTTTTTTGCAAACCGCCCCCCCCACCCGGCATCATCTGCTGCTAATCAGCACTGGGCACTGCCCTCCTCTGCCCCCAGCAGCCCTGCTCTGCCCCAACCCTTCCCCCTGCACCTCATCACTCAGCCATCACCTGCCCCACTCTGCAACAGGCACTCCCACCCCCACCGCCCCCTTGCACCAGCTGCCCCTGCCTCCCTCCTCAGGCACCCTGCTCCCCCCAACACGAACTCCCCTCTCCTCTGCCACCACCTGCTTGAGCAGCGACACCCCCCACAACTAATCAGCACCCCCATAACCCCTCCAACACCCCCACAACTCTCAGGAAGCCTCCCCACAACCCCTCAGGGGCCCCCCCTCCCCACAGCCCCCCAACCTCTGCCCCTCCCCCACCTGCTGGAGCCCCCCCAACCCCTCCCCTCCCCCACGTCCAGGAGCCCCCCCCAACCCCCACCTTCTAGAGCCCTCCACCCCAACCTCTTCCCCTCCCCCACCTCCCAAAGCCCCACCCCCAGCCTCCTTCCCTCCCCTCAGGGACAGCCCCCCCACCTCCTCCCCTCCCCCACATCCAGGAGCCCCCCCCAACCTCCTCCCCCTCATCCCCTCAGGGACAGTCCCCTCCCCACCTGGCCGAGCCCCCCCACAGCCGCCCCCGCCCCATGCCCTGAGGACCCGCCCCTCCTACCCCATGCGCATCTTGGAGCCGGACTGGCCGCCTCCGCCGGGCATCGGCGGCCGCGGGGGAAGGCGGCCCAGGTGCAGCTGCTTCTCCAGGGCCGACATGACGGCAGAGCGGACGGGCGGGAGGGAGGGAGGGAACGAACGAGCAGCCACCAGCCACCTCCCCCACCACCACCGGAAGTGCCCCTCCACGCCGCGTGACACCCTGGGAAATGGAGTCCGCGTCCCCCAACCTAACCGGAAGTTCTCCCCTTCCCTCCCGCTGCACTCGGAGCCGGAAATAACCCCCGGCACTCCACACACCGCCGGAAGTCCTTCCCTCCGCCTCTTCCTCACGGGGGAGTGTTCTGATGCCAGAAGCAACCCTTTTCGCGCCGCTCAGTGGTATTGGTGCCGGAAGTCCCGCCCTCCAAACCTGAAGTTGGAGGGAGAGGGCGTGCCGCGCGGCCCGCTGGGGGCTGTAGTCGCGCCGCGCCTCTTCCCGGCGGCCCCCGCGGCAGCGGTGGCGGTTGCCGGGCAGCGGGGAGGCGATGAAGCCGGAGCGGGCCAAGGGGGTCACCGCGCGCCGCTCCCGCGCCCCCCCCGCGCCGCGGCCCGTGCCTGCTGCCACCAGCCTCCCGCCGCTCGTGGGTGGGCCGCCGCGCGGCCTCCTCGCCGTCACCGTGGGCCGTGTCGTGTGGGCCGGACCCGCGCCCTCCGCCGCTGCCGCAATCCGCCTGCGCTGGTGGGGCGACGCCTCGGCCGGGACCCTCTTCCGCGCCGGGCCCGCCCGCAGCCAGGCATGCTTCCCCGTGCGCTGCGGGCCCGCGCAGCTCGCCGCCTACCTCACAGGTGCGGGCACATGCGGGCACGCGTGTATCGGCGTGGGGGGTGGGTCGCTTCATTAGTTGTTAAAAGCGCACGTGTGTGCGTGTGTATATTTGATGTGTATGCGCACGTGTGTCTGAGCATACATATGAGGGTGTAGGTGTGGAGGCAGGAGGTCCTCAACTTCGTGGCTCATTGTCACTTCCCCAATTGCTGCTGATCTCTCCACTGCACCGGTGTTAACGACCATCTGCTTTTTAATGGTCTTGAGACTTCTTCCTTTTGCTCCCGTGCTGCCCATTCACCATCCCTGGTCACGTTTCTCTTCCGTTTCACAGCCCTGCCGACTGTTTTTAGCTGTAGCTAGAAACCTTCAGTCTGGCGTGGTCGGGCTAATGAGGGCTTGGGAATGACTGACGGTGTCTTGTAGGCACTGGCAGGGTGCTCGATTTGGTTTTGCAACTCTGAATAGGAGATGAGCAGACAAGGTTCTTTGGGTGAATCTGATATCTTTTTATTACACCAGCTTAAATAGTTGGAGAACAATTTTTAAGCAAAATGTCGGGTCTAATAAAAGATATCAGATTCACCCAAAGAATTTTGTCTGCCTGTGTCCTTATACCAACACAATCTATGCCCATGTGGAAAGGAAACGTACATTTAATTACAATGACTGCAGGACTAACCATACACTATGCTTTGACCGGTGTTTGCCTAGTTTGTTGCATTTTTTTTTTAAATTTCATGCGTACTCGAGAAAGTAGTACATGTTCCAGTACTCATCGTTGTTTTCTGCTTTGATCTTTAAATGAATAAATATAGTGCGAGCCCCCTGCCATATTAGCACAGTTTCTAGTTTCTTTTTAAGAAAAACGTATTGTTATATAGAATGAAGTGCCACACCCTGTGCACCCCCCTTGTGAGACTCCTAGATCCACACAGATGCTGTGCAATAGGGTTCATGAAACATTGCGCTACACACACACACACACACTGAGTAATACAGTGCGAGCCCTGATGCATTAGCGCAACTTCTAGTTTCTTTTAAAGAAAAGCACATCATTATATGGGATGAAGTGCCACACCTTGTGCACACCCCACCCGTGAAAATTCTAGATCCACCTGTGTGTGTGTGTGTATGCATGCGCACACACTGTTCAAGAGGGTTCATGAAAGCTTGTGCTACACACACACACCATAAGCTTTCACGAACCAGCTTGTTACTTCATCTTGACTTCATGAAACAGAAAGAGGCTTATACGAAGCACCCTTCAGTTTTCTCATTTCCAAGGACTCTTTATGCCTGTTCCCCCCTCCCCATGCCCCAGAGGCCTTGACATGCAAAACACTATTGCACGCTACTGAGTGCTCTTCTGCATCCTCCTGCCAAAATCACTTGGGAGGCAAGGATGAGAGGCTGTTCCTGAGAAGGGCAGCATGCCTGCAGCTCTTATTGGAATCACTAGAATCAGACTTTAGGGCTGTATTATTTAACTTAGGCTCAAGCTTAGTTTTGGGGAGTGCAGAATGTCTTTGCCAAGCATCGACAGCCCTCCAGTTGTATTTGAGGATCACACTCTAGATCTGTTACTTATAACCACATTTATGTCATAGTAAAGATTGTGTGGTTTTGTAGCTGAAGTAGTATAACGATAGAAAGAAGCCTTATTTTGTCGTCTTGGCATTCCATTTGCTTGTTTTAGTTTTTCAATTTTAATCGACTTTTAGCAGCAAACTTGTTACTTGCATAGACCCCTTTTAGGTGTTTAAAACTGCGTTATTCCAAACCTAAATTAGCTCTTCTGTCTCCTGTAGATATGGGTGCTCTAGTACTAGAGGTAATCACCAAACCTGACCATCTTCCTATCGGCAAAGTTCAAATCAATGGGTTGTCACAGCTGTCTCCAAGCAATCCAATCAGTGGATTTTTCACCATTGTTTCACCAACATCTGAGAAACTAGGAGAAGTGCAGGTAGTACTGAAAATTTTCCTCCAATTTATAGTTTGTATTTCTACAGCAACTTAGAGCCCAAGTCAGGGGCTGGACACCACTATGCAGGGGCTACAGAATAAAAAGCAAAGGAATGGTTCACGTCTCAGCCTACAGTAGTGGTTCTCACCATTTTTTGGGCTTTCTGCACCCCTCATTAGACTCGAGGTGCCCCTCCATAACTTTTGTGAATACAGTGGCACCCAATTTGAAAACCGTTTTGCAGATTATGGTGTGTTCTTCCTAGAAGAGGGGCCTGGCAGTGGGAATGGGGAATTGTTCAGGCAGGGACAAGCCTGAGCCTGCACTCACTTAATTTATCTGCTTATCTCCTGACACCTCACTTCTTACCTCACACTTCACAACTTTCAAAAGATCTGGTAGCACTGCAGGGTGTCCTGGCACCCTGGCTGAGAATTACTCATTCTAAGACAGGAGATAACTGATGGGTAAGGACGGGAAAATGCACACACACTGAAACAGTGTCAGTCAGCATGAGAAGTGGTATTCATGACAAACTGACTGTTGTGAATATTTTATGATTTCTTAAAGGCCTCAAACTAGATTTCAAATCCATGTTTAATTTTAAACATCCTTTTTATTTTCTTTTTTTTACCGCCCTGGCACAGTTTCTCTGGAAGAAGTGATTCCTTAGCTTTGTGTGATGTGAAATAACAAACAAATATTTCAGAGTTTAGGCTGGTGCCCTACATAACTGTGTAGAATACATAACATTTAGGAGTGGAAAAACAATATGCTGTAGAGTATAAAAACCACACAGAAATAAAACACATGCATTTCTTTATATTGTCTCTCTTAGATATCGCTAGTTTTGGAACCATTCCGTGAAACCTATGACAAGAGCAGCTGTCTCCCAATCACAGATGCAAGTAAAGATATTATCTCATGTGCTAAGGGAACCAGAGGGATGAGTGAAACCGGCAAGCCTCAATTTCTTGCTCCATCGCAAACATACAGGCCTCCTGGGCTGAGTGTTACTGGAAGAGAATCTGCCAACAGCAGCAGGGCTGCAACCCCTAGGTAACATTTTTCCTTAGATACATTTTCCAATTCATATGGTTTACTTTTAAGCAGTAGCCATTTGGCTATATCCAATGGGGTAAGTCCATGTGTAGTCTGAACTGTGTAGTAATTAGGGGCATAATTAGAAAAAGAATAATGGGACCAGATCCTCAGCCGGTATAAATTGGCGTCACTCCACTGACTTCGCTCAAGCTCTGCCAGTTTACACAAGTTAAAGATGTGGCCCAGAATGTATCTTAATTAAACACTTGAGTTGGCATGTCTCATGGTGGGAGTGTAAGAGGAAGAGGGAGAGACAAGATTGTGTGCACCACAAAATAATGAATACATCACGTAGTAGCATAACTAGGGGTGGGTGAGAGGGAGCACCAGCCCTGGGTACCAAGTTAAGAGGGGCACCCGGAATGGCCTCCCACCCCTGCGGAGTCCACACCCTGGCAGTGTACCCATGCTGGGAGCTCCAAAACAGTCCCTCCCTTCTGCTGTTTTAAGAGCAACAGGTAGGGTACATAGACCATTTACAGCAGCAGCTCAGCTGAGACTGTGCAGGAGTTCCTGGCATGGGCAAGACTGCTGCCTCCCAGCCCCTGCTTTCAGAACCCATGCACACACCACTCCCTGCTTCGGAATCATGCTACCCTGCTCTCCTGCAGGGTTTCCCGTAGGTGTCAAGCCTCCTTGTTATGCCACTGATGTCAAATTTCTCTTTGGATTATAGTAAGAGAGTGGGCCACTGCCATCCTCTCTCCAGAAAATATGTATGAGATTTTGAAGAGCATGAGTTTACAGACCATATGGGGTTCTGTTGAATTTGTCTTTTGCAACAGAGGAAAGGACCACTTGTTCTTCCAAGAGAATTCTGAGACCATAATGGACAGTTTCTTTGGATCTCAGATTTTACCAGATGAAACCTTAAAACCAAATCCTTCAGAGCAGCAAACGGCATTTCCCAATGGTTCTGATTTTGAGAAACAAGCTAAAACAACCATAGAGAGCCACGGTAAGGCATGGGTACTGCCTCTGCACAGCCCAGTTACAAAAGACCTTCTGTCAGGTTAGTACATATTTGGCGGTGGTTGTTTAGTTTTCATTTAAAATTACAAAAATCACTAGTATGTCAGTCATCCACCTTTGCACAACGGAAGGCTTTAGGAAAAAAGTGTTGCTCATAATGTATTTGGAACATACACAGTGTATTTGTGTTGCTCCTAAGTGTTCAGTGTTTGGAACATAATTTGATACCTAAAGCATTCCTACGTGATGGTGAAAAACAATGAATTTACTGCTGGGGCCAGGTGGCCTGACACTCGTGAGAGCAGGTCCTGCATGCTCACCAGCTATACAGGCTTCCTCATGCTTCCCCATTAGGGTGTCTCAGCCCAAAGTAAAAGGGTGGAAGAGGGCAACATTGGTCTCATTGTCTGCATAATCATTGATTTATCACCTGAGAATGATGATAGAAAGTGCCAGTGGGGTTAGTTGAGAAGAGGGGGGTTATAAATTGGATTTAAACCGCTAACTCACTTCTCATGGGCTACTAAACTGCAACTGTTTTCCCTGGGGTTGGATCCAAATAAATAATATCACTGGAAACTTCCACATCTTAACAGTTTTTTAGTCATTCACTGCATTTGCTGAAACACTGAAAATAAATTGCTGGTAAGGAACCCAAAGATGGCTAGCCAGCCTTCCAGAGATTGATCTAACAACCACACCCATCTTTCCCACCTGCTCTCTAGTCTGTATAGCATAAGTGTGTTGCTGGCTTTATAGTATAGCAAGCTTAATAATCACCAGTATGTCCAGGACTCTTTGCACTCCTAGAAATTCCATGCATCTGTAGCTGGCCTATTTATTGTGCATGCTCAGGACTTTGGTGTGTTAAATTGCACTGGAATTCTGCATTTTAATCCTTCTGTTTCTTTCCCAGCTCTCCTGGATCAGGGCAATAAACTCTGCAATGCTATGGCTGTCTCTGCAATGAAATCCAGCCCAGATACCAATGTTGAGCTGAGTGAATTGCACCCACCTATAAAGGGAGATGCTTTCAAAGCAACAGCAAAGTAAGCTTGGAAGTGGGGAGTGTGTGTAATAATTTCCACGTTGTATATTTCAAGGCATTATTATGTTTTCTTGAAATGCTGTGGTTAAGGTCATGCCTTTTGGGATTCTTATTCAAATGTGGGAAACTAAATTCCCAGGGTAAGTAAATTACTGTATTTCCTCCAGAGTGGGTTGATTTAAGTCACCAATTTTAATTATTTAAATGAGTAAGCAGGAAATGGAAGTATAAATAATTGATTTCTAATCTCTCTTTGCATTTGTCCTCTTTTTTAGTGGCTAGTATAATTTTAAAAATCTAATGATTTGCAATCTGTTATAGTTTTTACGTTAAAATTGGTACATAATTTTAGCAGAAGAGGAGATTATACCTGTGTTTGTGTATACGTATATATGCACATATGTGTGGTAGGCTACAACCATTATAAAGTATGCATGCACATTTATTTGAGTTCTTTTACATTTTCTGTATTAGCAAATGATGATTGAGGCAGTTCTGTTATACTAGATCATTCTTTCCTTGGGATTTGTGTCAAGTTGTATTTGGATGGAAATTAGATTTAAAAATTCACAAAATCAGCATTCAAATAAAATTACCTCCAACATGGTGGATATAAAAGGAAAAAATTAATAACATATGATTTGTTGTTATTGATAATGTATTAAGGAAAAGGAAGGCAGTGCATCTGGTCACCAGAGGCAAGATTTTTAAAAAGTATTAGGGACCTGTTAGGTTTTTATGCTGAAAATGTGAAAATATCTGTTTGTTTAGTAGTTGAAACGCACAAAAACCCTGGAAGAAACAAAAATATTCATTATCCTTCTTCCATTTCTGGAACTCTCTTTACTGGGATATCTACTATCCAGGAGCCTTAAACCTTTGAATTCTGCTGTTGTGTCAGCTGCTGAAGATCCCCTCCTGCTAGCAACTGAGTACCCAAGTCAAGAATTTGATCCACATGCTGAAAGCAGAGCAATACAGCTCCTGCTGGGCAGGTGAGTGCCATGGTGTGCACTAAGACATTCCTGTTGATATTGCCAAGCCAAACCAGGTCTGAATCCTGCTCATACTTACACATATGCTTAAGTTAATGCACAGGAGTGGTTACTCTGACTTCATTAAAACTCTTTATGGGCATAACATTAAGAACATGCTTAAGTCTTTGCAGGCTTTAGAACCCTTTTTATTCCGTTTTCTGGTTTTCTTGCAATCATGTTCTTGAATTTTCTCCCCTTTGGCAGAAAATTTAACTTAGTTTCATTTCCACTGGGAGGAAAAACACCCACATCCCTGGTTATGACTTTTACAAGTATGTTACATAAAAAGACAATACTTAAAGGGCTGCTTCTCCAGTACTTTATGATTAGCACTTGCAAATGGTCTCCTGTTCCCAGCTTTTGGAAATGTTGCTATCTACCACAGAAGAGAGAGAGCTCAAGGAGGTGTTCTGCCAGTGTATCTTCTGTCTGTTCTGACTGAGCAATGTGGGAAATGGTTCTCCACATTTCTCAGGTCCTTGCCTCTCTGAGAATGCCTTTCAGCAATGCAAGAAGCTTGTGTGAGGCTGACCTCTTGCTGGCCACAAGTGGATCACCATCCACCAGTTCATTGCCCAAAGCGATTAAAGGAGAGAGAGTTTAGAATACCATTTTTGTGAAAGCTTTTTCCCCTACAATTATTAAGGATGGCATGGTGTTTGAGGGACTGTGTAATTCAGAAAATTGTTCATGGAATGTGAAGCCTTTCATCACTATAAGCCCAGTTGGATATGCATTAATAAGTGAAAGCTGTTGGTATTTGACCATCTGTTTGAGCTGGTTGCCTTTCAAGTTGTTTATTGTCCCTGTCCTGCAGCTTGTCATTCCTTAAACTTTGGTTTTTGGCAGCTTAGTAGCAAGACCAAGAACTGATGCAGCAGTGGAAAGCAGAGTGCCTCTAGAACCCTGTAACTTGTCTATTTACATCAAGCTGAGGCTTATTGATGAGGGAAGCTTGTATTGTCCTTGCACTGTCCATTGATTTAAATAGTGATTTAATTATTTTTAATAAATTTGCTGCATTAAAAGTATATGTCTTCCCTCTTACGTCTACAGTACTAATTTATCTTCTGTGCCCTGTTGGGATGGAACGGGCTCTCCTCCAGAATCACTGACTGCTGGGAGTGAGCTGTATGACAGCGAGCCGAATGACCCTCCCTATGACCAGAGCCTGCTGGAGAACTTATTCTACACAGCTCCTGTAAGTGGGGGTCCATGGGAAAGTGCTTGGAACATGGTCTCTGAATAAAGGAAAAGCAAAGCACTCACACCAGCAAAACATTAGTGCCAGTAAGATGTGCATAGTTGTTATATTGCACATAGAAGTTTCTCAGTATATTACATGCAAAAAATCAAAGGTAACAGAAAGTCAGGCAAATGCTTTGTGAAATGCTTTTGAAGGTTATCCATGAAGCTTTTAATTTTGTTTTTTTTCTGGGTATGCATTTTGATACCATTTTTAATTACACACAACTAATTTGATGATTACATGTTGTTTGTTTTTTCTTTCTTCCTTATTTTGGTAATAGTTCTTATTATCCTTTATTAGCCATGATTACATTAACTTCACTCTCCCCCGCCCCTCCCCCATCCCCATCTTCCCCACATATATCTTTATTTAGAAGTCTGATACAAGTTTAAGTGATTTCCTCAGCAGTGATGAAGATGTTTTATCCTCTGAAGTAATCAGGACAAAAAACCTGGTAAAAAATGACCACAGAAAGGGGTCACAAAAGGCTTTGGATTCTGGGATCTGGGATCAGAATGAAAGAGCAACAGAAACAAAACCCAGGTAAACAGTTAAGTTAGTCTACTTTGTAGAGAAGGTGCTAATCTTTTTCTTAGCATAAACTGCCACTAGAGAAAAAAAATCCTTCTCTGACCCCCAGTACAGTCACTTACATACAGTGCAATTGTGCTTTGGAGAGCTAGTGTGTTTAAAAATTTGACTGCATCGCTCTCTAAATGATGGGACCCAGAGAATTACCATACTTCAGATAAGAAATGTGGGAAACTGTTACAGAGACATCAGTTATTTATAAATTAAATTTGGGGTGAGGGAAACTCCAAAAGTGCCTTTCTAATAATAGTATCTTGGATTTAGAAAACTGAAAAAAATTAGAAATAAAGTAACTATTGTCTATTTAGTTTTTGTGTTTTGTTAAGCATAACAAAGATATGAAAAGAAATGTAGTTACTGAGTAAGGCTTGCTGTTGGGTTTTTCATATACACTTGAATCAAATTTGAAATGATGGGTCATTTAACACAGTATATAACATTTGCAACTATGTGCAGAAAGCCTGTTACTATACAGAAAACATATTAGCATAGAAACCACAAGGGGTTTTATTTAACTTAGAATAAAATCTACAACTAAACGTAACACAAATGACGGGAAAAATGCATGCATAAATAAAACTCTTAGGCTCTGGTGAATAGCCAGAAAGAGTTACAGGTAGTAGTACTTCATTCATACTGAGAGCAGTTTCATTGTCAATCACGAGCCTGCCACCTGGACCTAAGTAATCCAGTTATCAATTTAAGAGGAGTTTTTTTAACTAGGACCAAAATAGTTCCTTCACTTCCTGATCAACTGCTCTGATGTTTCCAGCTACAGCTTGTACTATTGGCATTGCATTCTGCGGTTTGAAGGTGCATTCATTTCCCTGGAGATATATGCTTTGTACTGACTATCACTTAAAACCTCAGGCTAAGGTATGACCAGGTGTGTCTACATGTATATTTACATGTGCCTAAACTTAATGCACCTTTGCTTAAGGTGCTTTAAGAGAATTTAGGCACACGTGTACGTGTGGATACGCTAATGCACATTAAGGCAAATTAATTGTAGGTGCAAATAGCTAAGTTGCATTAAAGCATATGCAGACACACTAATGTGCATTAATGCAGTGTGTATCCATTGACACACACCATATGAACGCACATTAGCACGTCTACACATGCACTAATGTGACTTAGCTCTTCGCGTCTAAATTTGATACCTGCAGGTATCAGATTTAGGATCATATAGCCGTAAAGCTCCATTTTTAGGGTGCATTAAGAGTATGCATATGTAGACATGCACCCTTAATGCACCTTAAATAGCAATATTAAGCTAAGCCTGCTTAAAAGGCATGTAGAGCCATGCCCACTGAGATGTAAGTGGTGCCATCATCCATTTATTGGCCCCTGTACAGAAATGAATATATCGAATAACTATTGCCGCATCTCTCCCTTCCCGTCTGACACTGTCCCTGCTCCCCCTGATCTTTTCTGATTGAAGAGTTGAGCTGGAACACTACTTTGCCATGTGCAGCTGGAATTGGATGCCAAAAATGCATTGTTTGCATTATATATAAATATCTATTAAAAGCATAGACATTTTTCATTTGTAAATCACCCTTATGTCCCCCATCACACATTGATTGTAAAGGGTGATTAGAAAACTTCTGATATCTTTTATTAGACCAACTGAGTAGTTGGAAAAAAGTTCTTAGCAAGCTTTTGGGCGCAGTCACCCTTCTTCAGGCAGAGGAAGTCTCTGCTGTGAGATGTTATGAGGGATTGTTAAAAACTTGTCACCAGCAGTTCCCATTTTAGCTTCTACTGCTATGAATGCTTATCTAAACTCAGTTTGCTTCTTACTCTCTTCAGCTATTCTGCTAAACTACAGCCAGGTTCTGAAGCTTCCATAGGACACTCCAAGGAAGCTCCAGCCATAAACTTGACTGTGGATAAACTAGCATTGCTGGGTCGCATACATCTAGCCAGAGTCATCATTGAAAGCTTGAGAATCCCTCCTGAAAGCAGCCAGGCTACACCAGGCAAGAAAAGCTCAGTGAGGAAGCCACCAAGGCCAATATTAGCTAAAAAGTGGTAAGTGATTATTTTAGGTGAGGTTTTACTTCTAGCCTTTGTTGTGGGAACCAACGTCCTCTGCAAGCATCTTGTTTAGCTGACCTGATTGCAACAGGATCCTGCAATTTCTTTCCTGCAGGCCCGGTAACTAGGAAATCCCGTGGCTACTGATGCCTCTGACGCACATTACAGGTTAATTGCTCCTTAAATAGTAAGCCAGCCACATGTGCAAGTCAACTTAAAACATGATCATAGAGTAAACGAGCCACAAAGCTATTCTACGTATAATGCGCAACTTTGTGGCTTGTTTGTAGCACACTTCAAATTGAATGTGTTGTCATCCATGCCCCGGGAGTTGTGAAGACCTTGTGTGCCATCCACCTGGAGGGCACATGTGGTTTTAATAGGTCTTGGTACATGGGGAGATTCTATTTCTATCCTACGCTGTGGGAACTGCAGCAGCCTGGTCCCAGGGTCCCTGTGCCCCCACAGCTGTTTCTTTGACAATCAGCTGATTGTCAGCTCAGGCCAGGTACTGGTTTGGTCCCTAGCCTCAGTTGACAATCAGCTGATTGTAGGCACCTCAGCTCTAATCTTGCTGGTGCAGGGGGAGTCCAGGATCAGCTCCCCCTGCACCAGCAAGTAGGGCACGATTGGGATCTAATCCCCCATCCCAAAAGAACACATCCAGCCATGTGCACCTGGCATAGCTTGAAGAGTGATTGTTTGGATCACAGATTAGATCCCATCAAGTCTTAAAGTAAATGTCTACTAGGGGCCTAACTTTCCTGCTGCTGTATGTGTGCTTTTAGAGCACTAGGCCACTGGTCGCTTGTGATCTTTAGTTCTGCTTTTCATTTGTAGCACTTTCTTTGTTGAGTACCACTTTCCAGTGGGAATCTCCAAGAATGAAACAGGGCAGGTTTCCATAGCAACAGAAGTAATTCGGATAGCATCAAGCAAAGTTGCTGGTGAAGGTAAGAGCCTTATTTTCTTTTCTTAAATGCAGGTGGGCTGGATTCTATGCCTTTTTGGCAATTATTTATTGGAGCTTTAAGTTTTATGATGCTTTGTGCATGAGAGACCCACTGATAAGCTTATTAGTGACATCATTACCAAGATGAATGATCAATGCATAGTACCCCAGGAGCTTTAGAGCTGGAACATTTTCCCTAGGCGAAGAGTTCCAAATGAGCCTTGGCTTCCCAGAGGCAGTAACTTTAGGATTTTTTACTGGAGGAGCAGAGCAGCTCAGAAAAACCAACCTTTTTACCCCACACAAAAGTACATCTCTGTACAGTAATACCGATTACTTACAAAGTGCTTTACAAACGCAGCATGAGTCTCACAAGGATGATACAAGGAGTAAATAACCCCAGTTTACATGGGAGATATCCAAGGCGACAAGAGGGGAGACGCTTGTTAGGTGCAGGAGTGTCTGATTGGCTTGCCTGATCCCTTCATTTTATTCAGTGATGCCATGAGAAAGGTCAGCTTGGGTCCAAGGTTAGCAACCTATGGCCTGCTGGCCAGAAGCTATTTCATCTGACCCATGGGTGCCCGCACTTCTGGACATCAGCAGATGGGGGAGTTAGTAGTGGTGGCAAGGGATGTGGCTATTAGCAGCCTGCTGTGTCCCTTCACCCTCTTCTCTCTCCTGTGCTCACTATTGCAGCCACAATTTCTGTTGCCATTGAATTGGCCTTCATTGGCAGTTGGTGCTGACGGCAATTGACTGCAAGCATGAGGGCAGCTGTAGTATTGAGGGGGGAGCAGCCCTCAGCATAGAGCAGGGAGGGCTAGAGTGGGAGAGGGTGGAGAAAAGGGGCACTAGTTCAGGGCACAACCCTTTCTAGTTGTGCCTCTGGCAGTGGCCTGCCTTTGGAATGAGCTGTTTTAATTTGGCCTGCCATTCCTAAAAGGTTACCAACGCCTGACTGTAGGCCATATTTCTTTGCAAGTTAAGAATGCTAATCTGCAAGATTTGCCATACTTGCTGGTCCCTGGCATTAGCATTGCAGTAAGACTTTTCATACAGGTCTCCCATGTGGTTGCTTTTTGAACTTACTCTCATCAAAGGTGGATTCAGGAGACGGGGTGATATTCATTCATTTGCCAGCTCTGTTAAAAGATTCCTTTTTCAGCCTTAGGGAAGCTACTTAATTTTTCTGTCTTGGTTCTTTGTAAAATGGTTAGGAGGATAGCTTCTTCCACACTGCACTGTTTATTTAGAATGAGAGTTCCTTATGACTTGTGGCCCCTCTTTGATATTGCTTTATTTAATAATCAAGGGAACCTTTCATATAAATGATCGAAGTATTTTGCTAACTTTGCATACCTTTTAGCTTTCCTCCTAGTGTTGGTTCACCCACAGTGTAAGCTTAATGGTTTGGAAAGCCAGTGACCATATTTTGGGGTGTAATATAAAATGAATGAATAAATTAAATGTTAATGCATTAAATGTTAATATTCACCTTACAGATTAAATATAATCCATAAAGGTGAATAGAAAATTGGCTGGAGCATCAGGCTTATAGTTTCTAGGTTTCATAGTTTCTAGGGTCGGAAGGGACCTGAGCAGATCATCTAGTCCAACCCCCTGCCATGGCAGGAAAGAGTACTGGGGTCAAACGACCCCAGCAAGATGTTCATCTAACCTCCTCTTAAAAACCCCCAGGGTAGGAGCCAGCACCACTTCTCTTGGAAGCTGGTTCCAGACCCTAGCCGCCCTGACTGTGAAGTAGCGCCTCCTGATATCTAACCTAAACCTACCCTCTGCCAGCTTGTGACCATTATTCCTGGTCACTCGTGGCGGTGCTCAGGGAAACGGTGACTTCCCCAATGCCTGCTGATCCCCCCTGACTAGTTTATAACAGGCCACAAGATCCCCCCTCAGCCTTCTCTTGTGGAGGCTGAGCAGGTTCAGGTCCCGCAGCCTCTCCTTATAGGGCCTGCCCTGTTGTCCCCTGATCATACGAGTGGCCTCCTCTGGACCTTCTCCATGCTGTCGACATCCCTCTTGAAGTGTGGCACCCAGAACTGGACACAATACTCCAGCTGCGGCCTGACCAGTGCCGCATAGAGGGGGATCACCTCCTTGGACCTGCTCGAGATGCATCTGTGGATGCATGCCAAGGTGCGGTTGGCCTTCCTGACTGCCTCCCCACACTGCCGGCCCATGTTCATCTTGGAGTCAACGATGACCCCCAGTTCCCTTTCCGCCTCCGTGCTGACAAGCGGGGAGTTCCCCAACCTGTAGGTATGGTGCCAGTTGTTCCTCCCAAGGTGCAGCACCTTGCACTTGTCTGTGTTGAAGCCCATCCTATTCTCGTCCACCCACCCTTGTAACCTGTCTAGGTCTGATTGTAGCCTGTTGCATCCTTCCAGTGCGCCCACATCCCCCCACATCTTGGTGTCATCAGCAAATTTGAACAGGTGCTTTTTACCTCCTCATCCAAATCGCTGATGAAGATGTTGAACAGTGCGGGCCTGAGGACCAAGCCCTGCGGGACCCCACTGCCCACGTCCTTCCAGGCTGAGAAGGCCCCATCCACTACCACCCTCTGGGTGCGGCCCACCAGCCAGTTGACGACCCATTCGACTGTGTGGGTGTCTACACCACAGCCCCCCAGTTTCTTAATGAGAAACAGTGAGAGACAGTGTCAAAAGCCTTCCGGAAGTCCAGGAAGATTATATCCACTGCTACCCCTGCGTCTAATGATCTGGTGATCTGATCGTAGGCGGCCACCAGGTTGGTCTGACAGAACCTGCCACTGATGAACCCATGTTGGTTGCCCCGAAGCATGCAGTCCCCTGCTGGCCCCTCCTGGATGTGTGCCAGCATAATTTTCTCGAACAGCTTGCCTAGGATCAAGGTAAGACTAACCAGCCTATAGTTTCCCGGGTCCTCCTTCCTGCCTTTTTTGAAGATGGGGACCACGTTGGCCCTCTTCCAGTCCTCCAGTACCTCACCAGAGCACCACAAGTGCTCGTAAAGCCATGCCAGGGGACTTGCAATGACCTTGGCCAGTTCCTTTAGAACTCTAGGGTGGAGATCATCCGGGCCGGCTGACTTGAATACATCCAACCTCTCCAGAAGCTCCCTAACTAAATCCTCGCTTACCTGTGGCCCAGGTGTGCCTCCCCCGGGGCCCGAGGGGGGCCCAGCAGGGAGGTGGCTGTTCTGGTCCCTACTTAGGAAGACAAAGGCAAAGAAATCGTTAAACATGTTATCTTTGCCGTCTGGTGTGACGACCAAGTTTCCCAACGCGTCCTGCAAGGGCCCCACGTTACCCGGGACCTTCTTTTTACCCCCTACGTATTTAAAAAATTTATTGTCCTTAATCTGGGAAGCTAGCCCCAGTTCCATCTCTGCCTTGGCCTTCCTAACTACCCCCTTACATCCCCGAGCAACTACTTTAAAGGGTAGCAATCAATGGCTCGATGTCTAGTTGGCAGCCGGTATCAAGTGGAGTGCCACAGGGGTCAGTCCTAGGGCTGGTTTTGTTCAGTATCTTCATCAATGATCTGGAAGATGTCAGAATGCACCCTCAGCAAGTTTGCAGATGACACCAAGCTGTGGGGAGTAGTAGATAAGCTGAAGGGCAGGCCTAGGATTCAGAGTGACCTATACAAATTGGAGGATTGGATCAAAAGAAATCTCATGAGGTTCAACCACGGACAAGCACAAAATCCTGCACTTAGGACACAACAGTCCCGTGCACTGGTACAGGCTGGGGGTGACTGGCTAGGACCTGGGGGTGACAGTGAACAAGAAGCTGAATACGAGCCAGCAGTGTGCCCTTGGTGCCAAGAAGGCTAACAGCATCCTGGGCTGCATTAGTAGGAGCGTTGCCGGCAGTTCAAGGGCAGTGATTATTCCCCTCTATTCAACACTGGTGAGGCCACATCTGGAGTCCTGTGTCCAGTTTTGGGCCCCCCACTATAGAAAGAATATAGATAAACTGGAAAGAGTCCAGTGGAGGGCAATGAAAATGGTTAGGGGGCTGGGGCACATGACTTGTGAGGAGAGGCTGAGGGAACTGGGTTTTTTCAGTTTGGAGAAGAGAAGACTAAGAGGGGATTTAATAGCCTTCAACTACCTGAAGGATGGATTGAAAAAGGATGGAGCTGTATTGTTCTCGGTGGCAGATGACAGAACAAGGAGCAATGGGCTCAAGTTGCAGCAAGGGAGGTTTAAGTTGGATATGAGGAAAATCTTTCTGGCTAGGAGGGTGGTAAAGCACTGGAACAGGTTACCTAGAGAGTTGGTGGAGTCTCTGTCCTTGGAGGTTTTTAAGGCCCAGCTAGACAAAGCCTTGGCTGGCATGATCTAGTTTGGGCTAGTCCTGCTTTGAGCTGGGGGGGGTGAACTAGATGTGACCTCCTGAGGTTCTTTCTAACCCTGATGTTTTATGATTCTGTGACTGGTACATGGACTCTCATTCCCAAGAGAAAACTTTGTAGATACACAGTTAAAACTAAATGTTTGTTGGTCCTATTAAAAAAAAAAGTTACTATAAAATTCTGAGAGAATTTAACAAATAATTGAAAAACTCAAAATGTTCCTATAGTTGCACCAATAAATATAGACTCTTCCTCTTCCTTCTCCCCCTGTCTCTCTATATAGGCAGGAAATACATGCGCACACATGTGTACATGTGCTCCTGCACACACACGCAATCTTTCTCCTCCTTTATGAAAACCAGAATATCTCCACATTACTCTGGAGAGTTCACAGCTATGCCCCTTTATATACCTACCCTCCATATACAGAGGATAGAGGATTTCTCTACTGTTCAGCATCATGAAATAAGTTAGCACTGAAACTAAGCAAATGTTCATAGGTATCAATCTTTCTTCCAGTGGTAAAATTTCAACAGCGATTTGTGTTCCCTGTGCGTTTTGGTGGAATGATGATTGAGCACTGGTGGAACTCTGACCTGACTTTCAAAATCTACATGAGGAAAAGGACGCAGAAAAAGGTATTGGCTGCAAATCTTTTCGTAAAGCAAAAAAATTGTGCACTTTGGTTCCCCAGATCCTTGTGCACAATCTGATGTCCTTTCATTCTGTAGTGTTGTATTGGAACTGCTCTGATTTGTATCACAAGGGAAAAACAGATAAATTGATGTAGCCCACATGGGATGTTTCTTAAGCAAATAATAGCTTTTTGTATTTCAAAATAGTATATGAGATAACTGGTTATTTTGGGTCAAGACAGACAGGTCTGAGTATATTTCTCCTTCGCCCTTCTCTAGAAAAACATTTCAGGATTATGGTGTGGATTTAAACATTAACCATCAAAATACAAACATCCAGCATGTCTTCAAGTGACGTGCATGTCTCAGGGATTCCACACTGAAGATGAAACGGAATAGTTAGCCCTATACAGATTGGGTTTATGTTAAATAATGAAACTGTGTTGTTGCAAAGGAAATGAACTTACAAGGCTCCATCAGAGTTTTCCACTTCAGATTAACTCTGCTGTTTCTTTTTATCCAGCAAATTTTTCATGAATCTAACCAACTATATTTTCTGTCCTTAGCCAGTGCTGATTGGCTTAGCAGCCATTAAGCTCCACACAGTTCTCGAGTCAGAGCTCCTCACTGTCAGCTGTGAGCTACCTGTGGAAGAAGAGGAAGGTCAGACTCCACTTGGGCCTCTAAAGGTATAGACATTCCCCTTGCAGTGTTTGATTTAGGTCACCTTTTATCACTATAGTTCAGAAGCTAAATATGTCTCTAACTTGGATGTTGCACTTTAAATATGAAAGTTTGTGGATTCAGTTCAGTAGAAACCTGTTGCCTTTTTTGTTTAGAAACTGTGATTCTCCCCAGAGCTCCGCCACTTAAACTGAATGGCTCTCAGCAGGGGGGAACCCACCTAAAATTTCAGTCCTGTAGATCTCTTAAATGTATCCCTGGGGAGCGTAGCCAGAGGATGGGTCAGTTACTTTTGCATACCATGAAATGACAGGTATTTCCTACTTAGGGCTTGAAAAACCCACTGGCTCCCACTAGATTGTACAGGTTGGCATAGATTGGAAAAGGTAATAGAATAGGAAGAAGACCATTTGGTTGTAGGAGCAGATGGAGAGGGGAAGGCAAAATGGAAGAAGTTGCAGTGGATTGTGAAAATCATTGGAAAGGAACGGAGCCTGCAGAAGGAGTAAATGGAGACGAGTAAAATCAGTGTGGGGAGCAGGAAAAGGACTGGGGAAAAGAGAGAGGTGGGTAAAGGGAGTGAAAACACAGAGCAGAAAAATCCAACTAGACTAGCCTTAGAAGGATGAGGGAAATGACAGAGACAATGTGGCAAGAAAAGAAAAATAAAAGGATGGGGGGGAGAAAAAAGAAAAAGAGAGAATAAATGCCAAGGAAGGAGTTAGATTCCAAAATATAGTGATTAAGTAATGCTCCCTTATAAAAACAAAAGTATAAATAGTTCCTCAAAAAGTGCCCACAAGACAGTGGTTTTCACCCTAGCTGGCATTTGTCAAGTACATTTTTCAATCACTCTTCAGATTTTCAGATAGTCATAAGCTTGTCATACACACAGGTGTTGCTTTATTCACCAAACCTTTCTGTCCTCATCTTTCAGTAATGATTGACATTCATGAATAGCGTTCATCCATAATGAGCTTACAAGGTTCTGAATGGTAAATTAATATAGCTATCAAATCAAGAAAGCTATACATTTTTCTGCTCTGTATTGGCCAGCTCGTTCATACAGGACATACACTCAGAGTAGCTGTTTTCACATATTACAGGTATTGTTGGAGCTTGCAGCCGATAACAAAGACTTTACCAGTGCCAGCGCAAGGTCCGTGAGTGCTGTACAGCAAACCCCAGGTTATGTCATAAGAAGTCCAGGGATGGAAGTAAAAGAAGCTGGCAGGAATTATAGAACTGCAGAAAGCCCTCAACGCTTGAGGTCAAGCAGCCAGGAATCCTCAAAGAGATTAGAAGTGCCCAGCACAGAAGTCATGAAGCCCCCACAGTCCATGCCAGTATCTGTGTCCCGTAATTTAATGACGCAAGTAAATGCCTCTGAAGAGGCTGGGTTGCTGCTGCATGTACTGTTGATGGTGCTGGATGGGAAGGATTTTATTGTTGGAGACTTTGGAAGCCGTAGTTCCTGTAATGTCTATTTAAACTGCAAGCTGTTCAGCACAGAGGCAGCTACAAGATCTGCTGTTGTATGGGGCACAACACAACCTGCCTTTAACTTCTGTCAGGCAAGTCTCACATCTCTCCTGTTACACTGTCTGAACTTTGTACTTTCACAGTGACAACCTTTTCTACAGTTTAAATCTTAAAAACAAAAACTAACCTAAACCCCACACTGTTTGCTTACTTACAGACCTATCTGCCTGCCTTTTTATAATATATTAAGTATATCTTGTTACTGTGCTGGCTGTACCACAAAGCATTAAATACTTCTGAGTCGCTTCTGAGCAGCTATCAAACAGTAAAGCAGACTTTGAAATACCAGAGGAAAACAGGCAACAAGGCCCATATGTTAAGCATGGAAAAGAAAGCAGCTTCTCTCCATGAGAGAAGGGAAGAGATGTTAAAAATGTTGATCTGGCTGGCGGCTTGGTCCCTTTATAACCCTGAATTTTTTTGCTCTGTGGGATGTGGCAGCCTAGTGGGTAAGGCATCTCCTAATGGCTCCAGAGTAGTGAATTCAAGCGTCACTCCATCCAGTCTCGTGCCAGTGGTCACCCTCTGTTCATCCAGCTGTAATTGGGGATGTGGTCATTCAGCCTGGGGAGCTGAAGACAGATGTGCTGCTAGCTGTAGAAACTGGTGTGCCTTTGCCATGCTAAGGTAATGAACTGTTGAGCTTGGATGGGCCCGTGACCTTGTGATTCTTTCTCTTCGTATATAAAATGCATGAGAGTCAGCAGCTGCTACATTAATGCCTGGGTAAGGGCCCTCAGCCAAGACATTACATACAATTAGGCTTTTGGTGTAACACAAACTAAGCTATGTTTCACTTCCTGTGTGTGTCGGGTATGTTGAGTCCGGTTGTTTTTCCCTGTTCCACTGCAAGACACAGTTGAGAGTCTTAGACGTGCAACTCTTCCAACATTAATTAAAAGAGTGGGATATAGAGAAGCATAGCAAAGGAATATTTAGTCTCAGGTTGTGTATCTGGGGTATGTTAGGTAGGTGCTAACATTGAGTCTGAAGGGGCTTGATGGCCACACAGGGTCCAACAGGTAGCCAAGGATTCCTAAAAAAATCACATTTCAGACCACCACGTGCAACTAAAGGGCACGAAACAAGAAACACTAGGAGTGTTCTGCAGCATGCCACAGGGAAGACAAGGGCATGGCATTGGGAATGAAGTCAGTCATTAATATAAGCATTAAAAGAGTTTTAAAACATCTAAAAAACACTTGCCATCAAAATCAGACTTTGTCTGCATGGATTGTCATTTTCCAAGTTCACTGGTATTCCAAAATGGAGTGGACAAACCTGAATTGAGTTTTTAACCTTTATAATCATTAATATAAGCCAGAGTGATCTGCAGATCACTGGGACTCTGAGGGGTCATGGTAAGTGGTCTGCAATTTGGCTATTTATTACACCACTCACCCTCCACCTCTTTTGTTTATAAAGCTAGATTACAAGGTCTACAGGATGGTTGACAGTGATCCACCAATATAGAAATGTTGGGAAGCGCTGCATTAGAACATTCTCCCTCACTCCCACAGTATACACTATTTGGCAAACAGCTTGCCTTCTCTTTAAATACAGGATATTTAATGTATTAATTATCATTAATTTCATTATCATTTCATTAGTAATTATTATTAATTCATTTTTGAACTCTAAATATTAGGTGATGCCTTTTTCATTGACTCGCAAACACTTGGAGAGACTGAAGAACAATGTGATGGTCATTGAAGCCTGGAACAAGTTGGGAAACCCAGGATGTGACAGACTGCTGGGACTGGTGAAGCTTCCTCTGCATCAGTTTTACATGTCATTCAAGTAAACAGCCTTTTTAACTGTTTTGTTCTGTCTTTTACCAGGTTGGGATATGTGCTGACCCATGGATAGAGAAAGAAGGGAGCTGAATGTGTTCTTATAGCGTTATTTTGCAACAAGTGTCTTGTTTGCTCTGCTCTGCTCTGATCTGCTCTGCTAGATGGAAACCCTGAAAAATGGACTCTGAAACACATGGCTTTAATTGGCCTGGAAGTGAACTATCTCTAGTGCAGATCAGCAGATCCATGTTATTGTTCAAGTCCATCCCATGCTGGGCACTGTACATGCATTGGCATTAAATCCCTGGTTCCCCCCGTCAGATCATTGGAGGTGAACACATAATGTGTCTGTGCAACATCCACAATCCAAGGACTGTCCCTGATTTCAGCACTACTATGGCTTGTCTGATGGGCAGTTTGGGGCCTAGCTTTGCCAGAAGACATTCTATAAGACTTGCAGCAGTGCTCCCTTTGCTGCTCACTAACATGAAATGTGTGACTTTCACTGCTTTATGTCCACTGGCCACAATAGTTTTTCAGCTCACAGCACTGTCATGGCAGTGAAACAGGATTAGGCACTGAACAGCTCTTAAAAAATCAACTAGTTTCACTGGCCCTATAATACGTCTATAGCCTACATAAGTTGTTACTTTTCCATTAAGAAAAGAATTAAAATTACAACAAATGCAGCTTTTTGTAAAATTGCTATAATCTTGGACCAATCAAAAAATAAGCATTTGGTTGACAGTGTTTGACCAGTTTGTCAGCTCTACTCTTAAATGGTGAACTATGACTTTCAGTAATCAGAAGTCCCATTATTTAGATTAGAAATTGGGTTGTGTACTACAAACAGTGTCTAGAGCTTTCCACATGTTTTGGATGGTTGTTTCCACAACTGTGACTGTAGCGAGTAACTGATCTCGTCCCTCAGACTACAGAGTAATATTCTGGTTTTGTGTAGCACAAGAAAGTGCTCTTAGCATACGGATGTCTAAATAACTTGAGTCCCAACTGTAATGTTCTCATTATCTTATACCATGACCTGGCTGCTTGTTCTATTTACAGGCTTTTACCAAGGTTATAAAAACAAGCTCAAGGGTTGTCTTTGTAGTACAAAAGCCTTCTAAATATGGATCCTTATTTAGGTCCTTTGTTTGCTCTTCATCCTCTAGCCAAAGGGTGTCAAATTTATGTGGCCCTGCAGGCTGGATGAGTCGCACGGAGCTGGTCCACAGGTCAGATTGGATCCTTGGCCACCCCTCTTTCTCTCCCCTCGATCCTGGATCCAGTGCACCTGCCTTAATTGATCCAGGGTCTGCACCTCATGTGGCCACCCACAACTGCTCCAGCATTGCCCTGCCCATTGTACTGTCCAACTGGGGTGGGTGCTGCTGCATTTAGCACAGATCCCAGACCAGCCAGATATGGCACACTTCCCAGGTCCTGTGTGCTTGGCTGGTCTGGCATGTGGCATATGGTCAGTTGAGACCAGGGGCAGCTTATTTCTGCATAGCAAAGGTAGCTGCTGTCATTCACCAGAAGCTGGATCAATGTGGTGTGAAGTGTTGGATAAAAATGTGTTGGGAGAGGAAAAAGGGGTCTCATTACCTGGCCTTAGGCTCTAAGCATTGTAATAAATTGGTTTCTGGTCGTATTAAAAGCTCTGTGTGACGTGACATGAGTTGTGTTGGTAAATATGTACCAGCAGCATGTTCTGGTATGCTTTCTTCTCTGCAGAGATCCTCAAATTTCTCACCTGCTGCTTCAAGCCCAGTATCCCGTAGTTGCAGTGGACAGCTATATGCCAGTGATGGATGTTTTCACAGGCAGGAGAAATGGAAGCCTCCAGGTGATCTTGGCAATGGGCTCAGCTGATCAAATAGTGGCACTCCAGAGACTGAAAAATGAAGACGGCATGGTAGCTCCTGCTATGCAGCGTCCTGCCCACTGTCTGGATCCTCTCCCTACAAACTACTTAGTGGTATGCTTGGAACTGCTCCTTGGGCTTTTAGAGATGTGTGATGAGACATCTCTCTCGTGCAGTTTCTTTGATAAACCTCTGATTTTTCCTAGTGGAGTCTGTCTTCCTGTTGTCACCTTTTCGTTTTGTGTAGTGTGGATATACAGTGTCTCATGTTTAACTCTTCCATTCCCATATTTGTCTCGTTCCCTTTGCCCATTTTCTTGGGTCCCCACTCCTGTATTAATTATGTAGTTGTTTTCCCTGTCTGTTCCCTGACAAACAAAATGTGGGCTGCTGATAACAGTATGGGGTGTCTCTTGGTGGATTTTAGGACCTGCTTCTATTCATAACGATTTTTCATCCTATTCAGCAGCTAGAGAGAGAAAAGGAAGGACTGATAGAGCACATATTTGAGATCCATGTGGAGAAAGTGAAAGGACTCATGCCCTTACAGTCCACAGTGTGGGGAGAGGCCGACTGTTATGTGCAGTACCATTTTCCAGTTCAGCAGCCATACTCCAGTGTGTTACAGGGGACTGAATTATATGCAAATGGTAAGTTTAGTTTGATAGAATCTCATGTAGAGCATTGTCTTAGTTAGGGATTGTGTGTTAATGTTTTGGCTATATGACTCTGTGTGTGCGTCCACATGTGTGTGTGTTTATGAGAGCTCTCTGGGCCCCTTAACATAGAATCAGAAAATTAGGGTTGGAAGGGACCTTAGCAAGTCATCAAGTCCAACCACCTGCTCAAAACAACACTGTCCCCAACTGTATTGTTGTAGCCAAGGCTTTGTCTAGCCAGGTCTTAAAAACCTCCAAGTATGGTGATTCCACCACCTCTCTGGGTAGCCGGTTCCAGTGCTCTATTACCCTCCTTGTTACAGAGGTCTTCCTAATATCTAACCTCAACTTCCCTTACTGCATCGTGAGCCCGTTGCTCCTTGTCCTGTCATCGGCCCCCTCTGAGACCAGTCCAGCTCCATCCTCTTTGTACCCTCGTGCAGGGAGTTGAAGGCTGCTATGCAATCCCCTCTCAGTCTTCTCTTCTCCAGACTAAATAAGCCCAGTTCCCTCAGCCTCTCCTCACAAGTCATGTGTCCCAGCCCCCCACCATTTTTATTGCCCTCTGCTGAACTCTGATCGCATCTTTTCTGTAAGCTAGTCCTTTCTTTTGTCAGCAGCAGCTTGTTGGATGGGCAATGACAAAACTCCTGCTGGGAGGAGGAGGGTTGTGTTAGGTTGACTTTTAGATTACCACCTCTTTCCTTGGATAGAGTGTTGGGACTGCATATCTCACTGGCTTTGTTTGACTTGTAGGCATTCGATTAAAACCCTTTCGCTCAGCAACTACTTTGTGCATCCCTGATCCTATCTTTAATGATGAACATCATCACTCCATGTTGGTGCCGGCAGATGTCCCAGTGCAGAGGCTGCTCCTCAGTGCATTCTCTACGCAAGGATTAACTGGCGGAGGAGGAATCCAGTTTGAAATCTGGTGCAGGTAGAGAATAAAGAACCATTTCTCAGTCAAGGAAACATTTAAAAAAATCTTACAGTAGTGAAAACATCAAACCATGTGGCGATCGAATAAGCTGACAATTATGGCATCAGCACTGATTCTACATTTCTTTCTGAATGGGGGGCATTTACAGAGGTATTTGGGGCTGATTTTTCATAGGTGCTTATTTAGCTGCTTTTTCTTCCGTTGACTTGACTGTCAGTTGTGTGGGTTTTTAGCATATCTTTGTCCGTTTTGGAATTAGTCTAAAAGTACACATTATTTAGATGCAACTTATGTGTCTTTGCATTCTGTTTCACAGAAAATTGCCACCCAGGGAGGATATTGTGTGTTGCAGAGTTCTATCTTCTATATTTCCCTTATTGTTGAGACTCGGTTTTCAAATTATCTAGTGCTTTCAGTGCTTTTTGCACAGCACTTTATTACTACAGATAACATCTAAAGAAGGAGACAAAAAATAAGGATAACATTAAAACTAGTGAAAACCTTTTAAAAAGCAAATTAATAACTAGTTCATTTTTTGCTAGAAATCTCTTTCAGATTATCACTCCCACTCTACTACAAAAATATGAAGTGTTCACTTGTTGATAAGCAGGTTACAGTGTTGTAGCCATGATGGTACAGGAAACATACAAGCAAGGGGGGTGGGGGTGTTTATTATCTTTCATTGGTCCAATTGAATATTTGGAGGGGAGAGATTAGGCAAGTTTCAGATAACAAGTACCCATTTTAAGGTCTAAACTCCATTCATGGGATTTTTACTGATTTTGAAGTGGTTGTTAATGATCTTGTATCACATCATTGTAATAGTTCCCAGGCGATATCTAGTTAGGTGTATTTTGAGTTTTCTGTAATGCCAGTCACTTAACTGAGATAATG
This sequence comes from Crocodylus siamensis, assembly GCF_052110815.1. Lineage (NCBI taxonomy): Eukaryota > Metazoa > Chordata > Crocodylia > Crocodylidae > Crocodylus > Crocodylus siamensis. Next base: position 417,320,556 of record NC_143395.1, on the reverse strand, counting down.
ATCACTGACCTTCACATTAGTACAGCTATAGAGCTCCATTCTCAAATGTATTCAGACTGTTCAGGCATGCAGTAAGGCAGCGGCCCTAGATTTTAGGAGGGCAGACTTCAACGAGCTAAGGAGGATAGTTGGAAAAGCACTGAGGTCCCGGGGGGGGAGGGGAGCCAGGTGTCCAAGGGGAGGGGTCGCTCCTTAAGGAGACGATCCTCCAAGCCCAAAGGAAGGTAATCCCAACGAGAATCAAAGGAAGCAGGAGAGCACACAAGCCTCTGTGGCTCACCAAAAGCATCCGGGAATGTCTCCTTGGTAAAAAGGAGGCTCATACCCAATGGAAAGAAGGGGTCATCACCAGGGAGGGCTATTCTGTAGTTGCTCGGGGATGTAGGGGAGCAGTTAGGAAGGCCAAGGCAGAGACGGAACTGGGGCTAGCTTCCCAGATTAAGGACAATAAGAAGTCTTTTTTTAAATACGTAGGGGGTAAAAAGAAGGTCCCGGGTAATGTGGGGCCCTTGCAGGACGCGTTGGGAAACTTGGTTGTCACACCAGACGGCAAAGCTAACATGTTTAACGATTTCTTTGCCTCCGTCTTCCTAAGTAGGGACCAGAACAGCCACCTCCGTGCTGGGCCCCCCTCGGGCCCCGGGGGAGGCACACCTGGGCCACGGGTTAGCGAGGATTTAGTTAGGGAGCTTCTGGAGGGGTTGGATGTATTCAAGTCAGCCGACCCGGATGATCTCCACCCTAGAGTTCTAAAGGAACTGGCCGAGGTCATTGCAAGTCCCCTGGCACACCTTTACGAGCACTCATGGTGCTCTGGTGAGGTACCGGAGGACTGGAAGAGGGCCAATGTGGTCCCCATCTTCAAAAAAGGCAGGAAGGAGGACCCGGGAAACTATAGGCTGGTTAGTCTTACCTTGATCCTAGGCAAGCTGTTCGAAAAAATTATGCTGGCACACATCCAGGAGGGGCCAGCAGGGGACTGCATGCTCGTATGATCAGGGGACAACAGGGCAGGCCCTATGAGGACAGGCTGCAGGACCTGAACCTGTTCAGCCTCCAAAAGAGAAAGCTGAGGGGGGATCTTGTGGCCTGTTATAAACTAGTCAAGGGGGATCAGCAGGCATTGGGGAAGTCACTGTTTCCCCGAGCACCGCCAGGAGTGACCAGGAATAACGGTCACAAGCTGGCAGAGGGCAGGTTTAGGTTAGATACCAGGAGGCACTACTTCACAGTCAGGGCGGCTAGGGTCTGGAACCAGCTTCCAAGAGAAGTGGTGCTGGCCCCTACCCTGGGGGTGTTTAAGAGGAGGTTAGATGAACATCTTGCTGGGGTCATTTGACCCCAGTATTCTTTCCTGCCATGGCAGGGGGTCGGACTAGATGATCTTCTCAGGTCCCTTCCAACCCTAGAAACTATAAAACTATGTTCTCCACCCTTTTATGAAATTTCACTTGTTAATTAAAATGTTCCTAATGTATTTGAAGATGCATGAATTGAAACCAACCAGAGAGAGATAAAGATGATTACAACTTTACCAAAATGGTTACCACTGCTGCTTTGTATCTTGGACAGGTATTATTATCCTAATGTCCGGGACCAGATGGTTGCCAGAGGGACCTTGCCATTGTCTCGCCTGTGTGCCATGGTGACCATGCAACATCATGAAGAGATAGGAGTACAGACCTTTAATCTTCCCCTAGTCCCAAGAAGTGATTGTTCAGAGGAATTCCAGCCACGGTCGTCAGGTAATGAAAGCACTTACTTTTTCCTGCATTTTAAAAATGAACTATATGTGTGCGTTAATAAAAAGAAATTAACATTTACTGAAAGCTAATACAGATTTTTAATGTCGTTCCTACCAGCCTTTAGTGCTACAATTTACTTTTAACTCAATGACAAAAATCCCATTCGTTTCAGTGAGAGTGAGGACAGGCCCTTCCTGTATTTACTCATTGGAATGCATTTGTTCTAAGAAGATCCACGCCAGTACATTGCTCTGCTTACTGCCACATAAGATGCTGTGGTCTGATTCCATGCTTCCCGAACTGGAGGAGGGGAGAACTGAAGGAGTAATAGATTTAGCTTATGAAATAAAGCAGGGGCACATCTCCACTATGCGTTGGTTCTTTCCAGCTGATGCATGACCAGCACTGAATCGGCTCTTAAGGAAATCTGAGCTTTTTCCTGCAGAATGAAGGTGACTGTGAGTGAAAGGAGAACTCTTGGAGGAATTAGTAAAGGGGATCACTGGCATGGGGGAGTGAGTGAGCTTGTATACAGTAAAACCCAGATGCTTCACAGAACTGAACCCTTTGTGGAGATGAAGGTTTGTGAAGTAACTGGGGTATACACACATCCACAGCAAACAGCCATGCAGGACTACCGAGGTGCTCCAGCTAACTAAAGAAACAGTATCCTTAGAAGTAAAAGCTGCTGCCAATTAAGCTGTTTGTTGAACCACTGGGTTATGAATTTGAATACGTTTCTTCAAATGGTAAAAAGGGATCTGGTAACTCAAGGAATTATAGGTGATCAAAACTTCAAAGGACTTAACTTTGCTCCCCGTATTCATGTTGATACATGACTGCATCATGTATGCTGAGATGATGCAGTCTTGCAGTTGAAAGGTACAATAACAAATGCCCACAAGAGGGCAGAGTTAAGGTGGAGGAGAATGGGAGATGTTTTGATCTGAGCTGTAATCTGACCACAGCATAACACAGCATTTTGTATTGTAGTACTATAACAAGGCTATCATTTGTTTGAAATGTAGTATATTTAGAGTCAGAATGTGGAGGTCTTTCTAATATTCCTGAATGTGCAACTAAAATGGCTGCTCTTTTAGTTTTTATTATACAAAATCACCTGTTTACATTGCTGGAATAAATCTTATACTGCTTAACTGTGGCTGTAGCATAAAACAATAGGACATTGAATGTTTCTCTCTCTTTAAATCTAGGCTTGCTTGATGTGAGTGTGAGATATAGGCATTCCTTAAAAAAAGCAGAGGGAGTAATCGCTGCTCAAGCCATTTCAATTTCAGTACAGATGCACAGAGCAGCTGGCTTGCAGGCAGCAGCCAGGTAAGATCCAGTTTCAAGACAAAATTGTTTCTTCCAAATTGTTTTTTATCTGGAGGAAGCATGCCCAGGAGTAGAACAAATTGTAACTTGCTACCCTCTCACCTGTAGGAGACCTAAATTCAAATCTTGTTACACCCTGAAGTGAAAATAACTGTGATGAAAAGCACTTTAGTGGGTATTTTTGTCCGCCCCCACCCTCACCCCGCTCTGTCTGAGCTAGTACAATTTGTACCAGACAGGGCAGAAACTAAACAGCAGAAAACACCGTGGGTCAGGTCTGTGGTGCATAAACACAGCCCACAAACTTCCTCTCCACATACAATATCTGCCTGCAACAGACATGACTGTAGCACTTTGGGCTTTCTTCTTTTTTTTTTTTAGCAGTGATAAATTCATCCAGTGTTTTTGTTTCACCAAAGGTTTTGTATTTAAGTGAAAGAGGTGAGGTGGTGCTGTTACGTATGCATTGGTTCTGTTGTTAGGTCAGTACCTGATACCATAGTGCAGACATTTCAGTGACTCCGGGGAGGGTGTTCATCTGCATGGAAGGGGCGCTCAAAAAAGTTAACCCAAAGGTAACTGAAAATGTGGATTTTAAAATGGGTTAGTTACCTGCAGTAGCTCCCAGCCTGGGCACGGTGATTTACGAATAGAAGTGACCTTGTCCATGAAACTAAACCATGTTTTCAAGCAGTGAATTACAGCTACCCACAATTAAGTTACGTTTTGAATGAGCATCCACATGGGGGTTTCATGTGACTTAACTAATCTGCTCTAAACATGAGTTCAGATTTGAGTCTCCTGAACCCATGGAGATCAGCCCTAATTGGTACACCAAACTAGGGTCGCAGGTACACGGACAGAATTGCCATGAGGTGGGGACCTTAAAGGAAAAGCTGGTGGTAGTTTCTTTGGGCGAACCATGTACTGATGAACAACGGCCTTGGAATAGGAGCTGGAGTAAATGTCCTGGGTTAGGGCAGCTTTATCTTGATTCAGGGGATTGTGTCATGGGGTCATAGTCTTCTGGCGTTTTTTCCCTCCCTTGTGGAGCAACTGAGGTTCTCCTTGGATGTCGTGTGTCCACAGCCTGACTCCTTTTTAAAGGAGCGTTGCTTTAAGAGCACAAAATGGCTTAAGCATCTTGCCAGTAGGCAAATTTAATGTTTCATAGTTTCATAGTTTCTAGAGTTGGAAGGGACCTAAGCAGATCATCTAGTCCTACTCCCTGCCATGGCAGCAAAGAGTACTGGGGTCAAATGACCCCAGCAAGGGGTACATCCAGCCTCCTCTTAAAGCCCCCCAGGGTAGGAGCCAGCACCACTTCTCTTGGAAGTCGGTTCCAAATCCTAGCCACCCTGACGGTGAAGTCGCACCTCCTGCTGTCTAGCCTAAATCTACCCTCTGCCAGCTTGTGACGGTTATTCCTGGTCACTCCTGGCGGTGCTCAGGAGAACAGGGACTCCCCCAGTGCCTGCTGGTCCCCCCTGACTAGTTTGTAACGGGCCACTAGATCCCCCTCAGCCTTCTCTTGTGGAGGCTGAACAGGTTCAGGTCAGATAGCCTCTCCTCATAGGGCCTGCCCTGCTGCCCCCTGATTATGTGAGTGGCCTTCTCTGGACCCTCTCCATGTTGTCCACATCTCTCCTGAAGTGCGGCGCCCAGAACTGGACGCAGTACTCCAGCTGCTGCCTGACCAGTGCCGCATAGAGGGGAAGGATCTCCTTGGACCTGCTTGAGATGCATCTGTGGATGCATGACAAGGTTGGCCTTTCTGACCGCATCCCCACACTGCCAGCCCATGTTCATCTTGGAGTCAATAACAACTCCAAGATCCTTTTCCACCTCTGTACTGACAAGAAGGGAGTTCCCCAACCTGTAGGTATGGTGCCGGTTGTTCTTCCCCAGGTGCATCACTTTGCACTTGTCGGTGTTGAATGCCATCCTATTCTCATCCGCCCACCCTTGTAACCTGTATTAGAGGGATCCAGCCCACCAAGGGATTTTATCTGGCCAATGGTGGGTCCCTTTGGCCTGCCCAGCCCAGGTGTGGGGGGCAGCCTGGGCCATGACACATGCGGCCACTCCCCTTGCCCCAGGCATGCAGCAAGGCTGGGTGGCCAGACTCAGTTTCCCAGCATCCCCAGCAGCAACTGCTCTTTATGGCTGCTGTTGCCACTGTTGTTGCTGGAACTGGCCCCTGCTGCTCATCTATCCCATACCCACTGCCAGGGGTGCCAGAGGGGGCAGGTGGGTGGGCAGGGTCTCCATGGAGACCTGCCTGGGACCCGCTGTGCCAGGAAGAGTCAGCAACCCTGCCCCCACTGCACTGAGTCAGCACCTCCCCTTTCCCCCTGGCCTACAACAGCTCACCAGAACTGCCTAAGTGGCCCTCCAGTCCAAGTAATTGCCCACCTCTGTATTAGAAAGAGGATTACAGCATACAGAGCAATCTCCCCAAGTGCTGGAAAGCTGCCAGGTCACCCCTGAGCAGTCTGCTGGCCTCTTCTCTGAGCAGCACTGCTGGGCTCCTGATCCAACTTAGTTCAATCAGAGCATGATTGGTACACACAAAAAGACTCATTTTCTTCAGTGGTGTTCAATCAGGTCCCATCAGATAAAAATCACTGTCCTGGGGGGTGGCAGGGAAACCAGTCATCTCAAACGTTCCATAGTGAGACTCCTTTAGATACACAGAGTTGTACTGCTTGTGAGTGGCTCTCTATACCAGTATAACCTCCTTTTCCTTATCTGTGCTGATCAAAGAATGGTAATAGCTTAAAGTAGTTCTCTGCTTTGAAGAATGATCCTACTGCTGCTTTTATAATAGGGAATATTTCGGCACTCCCCATGGACCTGAGTTTCAGATATGCCAAGTACTATCTTTACTTGGATACTGGTAATTGTGGAAATCCGTGCCACCATTTTGTATAACAGCTACAGTAAGTCTGTATAACAAAAGATAAGAAATGTCAGCAAGCAGTCAAGGGCAAGACCTCCAACCTTTACTGTTAACAGTGGAGCTTCTCTGGCACTAGACCAAAGATGGGAGATGTCTCCTCAAATGTCTCTGTAGATGAGACTAGGGAATGTAGATTGACTCCACAGTTTGTTCCATCTCATCTCTGTGCAGCAGGAGCTTAAATTAATCCTTCAGTCAGCAACATGCACACATGCTTTTGTTTTTCCTAAATACTTCATGTGTATGAAATCCATTATTTTCCTCCTTTTGTCTTGTTAAATGCAGAGCGGTGGCAGAAAAGTACCCTTCAGTCCAGTACAGTGCAGAAGTGGGAGTTAATGCTTATGTCTCTATGCACCTTTCCTTCTTACCGGTGGGGGAGCGGCGCACCACACGGACCGTGGCACGCACATTCTGCCCAGAGTTTGAACACCACGTCGAGCTGCCTTGTAATCTCGTCATTCAGAGAAGCAGCGGGGAGGCATGTTCACTGGGGGAACTCCTGCAGTCTGCAGAGATCATCTTCTCCATCTACCACCAGAGCACTGAGTCAGGTAAACAACAAGGGACTGCAAGTCCTCGCTGGTGCTGCAGTTGCCAATGGTGCTATTGACACGATCACTTTCTAGCTTAGGGCACCACGTGTGTTCACGAAGCTGGTGACTACATTTACCTGATAAATCAGCTGAGGTCCTGAGGCTACTGATGCCCCTATAACAAGTGGTAAGGAAATTTCAGTGATCCCAGGTGATCAGCATGTGAATATTACATCTGATCCAAAAGAAATCAGCACAGTTAATACTACTTTGCACTTAGAGCATCTTTCATCAGAGGATGTCAAAGCTCCTTCTAAAGGAATGTGAATGTTATTGGCGCCATTTTATAGATGAGATAACCGAGGTTCAGTGATATTAAATGAGGCATAAAGCCTTGCAATTAATCCATTGCACACTCTAAAATTAAATCTGGCTATCGCTGGCACCTCAGCTTCTCTAATCAATAACCCCCCACCATCTCTTTGAAGTACTGAAATATTAGTACTCATCATAAAGGGAAACCTCTGAGGCATCAGCATTATATCCTACAATCCCCAAAGTTTTCTTTTGAGGTCTCCCACTGAAATAATGAACAAGTCTGACTTTTCTTAGCTTGAAATATGAAATCACAGCCTGGGATGGTAAGTTCTTGATAAAGAAGGTTTCAGGTTTGTCTGAGGAAGGAGACCGGGGTTTGCCACACAGGGACCTTGGAGGTCCCTGACTTAGAAGGCGTTGTCCCTCTGCTCAGGATCAGACCGATCACCACATTTACTCCATGGTCATACTGGCACAGACCTTGGGGGGTTTTGCTTTCCTCTACGGTGGTAAATGTGAACCTTCACCTGGGAATCTCTTGAACATATATCAGCAACCTTTTCCAGAAACAGGATGTTGGTTGTCATGATCTCCCTGCTTTACCTGTGGCAGGTTAGAGTGTGATGTCTGGTGTTGTGTCAGGATTGATGGTAGTTTTACTAAGTGGTTAGATTATGGATTTGTATAGGATGATTTGGATAGGGATGGTAGGGGGTTGAGCCAGGTGACTTCTGGAGGTCCCTCCCAGCCCTACATCTCTGATTCTAAGAGTAATTTTTTCACATATTGTTCAGATGGATTAATTGATTTTTTTTCCTCTTGAACTTGATTAAGGCACCAATAAGTTAAAATGCAGCTTTTCTGTTGGTAGCTGTTCCTATTGCTTTAATAGATTTCATAGATTTCATAGACATTAGGGCTGGAAGGGACCTCGGGAGATTATTGAGTCCAGCCCCCTGCCCAAAGGGCAGGAAGTCAGCTGGGATCAAGGATCCCAGCAAGATAAGCATCCAATTTACTCTTGAAGGTGTTCAATGTAGGTGCTTGAACCACCTCTGCTGGCAGACTGTTCCAGACCTTGGGGGCTTGGACAGTAAAGAAATTCTTCCTTATGTCCAGCCTGAAACGGTCTTGCAAGAGTTTGTGACCGTTCGACCTCGTCATCCCATGGGGCGCTCTGGTGAACAGACGTTCCCCCAGATCCTGGTGGTCATCCCTGATAAACTTATAGGTGGCCATCAGATCACCCCTGAGCCTGCGCTTTTCCAGGCTAAAGAGTCCCGTGGCTCTCAGCGTGTCATCGTAAGATCTGTTTTCCTGACCTCTGATCATGCTCTCCTCTGGACTCTCTCAAGCTTCTCCACATCCTTTTTGAATTGTGGAGCCCAAAACTGGATGCAGTACTCCATCTGTGGCCTCACCAAGGCCAAGTACAAGGGGAGAATGACGTCCCGGGATTTGCTCGAGAAGCATCTATGGATGCACGCCAGCATTTTGGTCGCTTTACTAGCCGCAGCATCGCATTGGAGGCTCGCGTTCATCTTGTGGTCAATGATGACCCCCAAGTCTCTTTTCTTCTGTAGTGCTAACCAACGTAGCACTGCCGAGCCTATAAGGGTGCTGCAGGTTTTTCCTCCCAAGGTGGAGAACCTTGCATTTATCCGTGTTAAACACCATGAGGTTCTCGTCTGCCCATTTGCTGAGATACATCTTCAAGCCTTTTTTTAGGTACATTATGTAGTAGAATATTCTAAAAATACAGTTTAATGAAAGATGGCATCAGCCTTCAGTAGCAGGAAAAAAATCAACTTTCAGGAACATGTTAAAATAATTGAGCAGTTATGGACAGCACTGCCACTCTATACTTTATTTTAATGTTTAATAGTACTTCCTAGAACGCTCCCAAAATTCAGCTGTGTTGGAGCACATGTCTTGTAGGAGAGAATATACATGGACAATATACACTCAATATTTATTTATACTGCTCTTTTCTCTCTAAAGTTAGTTAGATGTGTATTGGGCCTCCTAGCTGGGCTTTTACCAATTTTCATGGTGGAAAGCTCATCCCAAAATGGCATCCTAGATCTTTAATATAAAACAACAGCATTCTCACTAGGAGTTGATTCATACGTTATAAATCACCTGTGCGCTTTTTAAATCCTTTATGGTTTAACATCTCTCGATATTTTGATTTTTGCAGCCACCGATGTAATGAAAAGTCAAGCATCAAGGGACTACCTGCTTGGAATAGTCAGGGTTCCGACCAAAGACCTGTTGGTGAAGAGATCAGGTAAAATTGTCATATTGCTGATATTTCCTGTGTAAAATACATTGCTTATATTGGGTTTATAAATTTTTTTCTCACCTGAAGCTAAAGTTCTCTTGTAAATATTAGGTCTCTTGTACTTAAATGTGTATTATAAGGGATTTTTAACTGGAGATCATAGGAGGATTTGAGGTATGTGCTCAATAGCTGCTCTGCTAGTTAGATTCATGCTTAGTGTGGGATGAGTTCTTTGGTGAGATTATGAATTCGTTTGAGACAGATCCTACTGAACCTCCAGAAGTCAGGCAAAGAACCAGTCACCTTTTATTAACTAGAAGAACTTGTTGGACATAAGTGGTTACTGGAAAAATCAGTTCTCCAGCAGTGAAGCTTTGTAGTTGAACCGGCTCCTTAATATTTGAATGTCAGAGCTAAGTATTAGCTACCCCGCCAATTTAAAAATGAGTGTTCTGCAGTTCAGGGCTTGTGAACTCAGCCAGGGTCCAGTGGCTGATTGTGAAATCCCCCAGCTAGAAATACATACTTATCCCTATGATGGCTAGCTTTCCAGTCAGATAGATTAACCACTTGTCATGGCAAGCTGTAAACTGTCAAGCCTTAAAGTCATGATGAGCTAGCTTACCATCTAGCTGGCTTCCACTTCCCCCTCAACAATAGAGACTTTCTCAAAACCTAGAATTTAATGGTGGGGAAAAACAGCTTGTATACCATCTGGAAGCTGGGAATCCAAACACCATATAATTAGTGTTTTGTGTTGCATTTGCTTATAAACACTTATCACTAATGGAGCGGAAAATCAATTACAGTGATAATTGTGATAGTGTGATATTTTTAAAGGTCCAATAATTTGCCCTTGCCTAGTATTTCTAACTTAAGTTAACCATGTGTTTTCACCAGATGTAAACTCTTCTAAGTTTTGTCTTGGGCCAATAGCTGGGAAGGGGAACAAATCACTTTTTCCTACTGGTGTTTCTGAAAGGTTGAATAAGGGTGTTTAATAACTGCTTTTCTGCCACGAAGGTATTACAGGATGGTGCCCGGTGACTCTTCCTGAGGATTTGGTGCCTTCCCAATGCACAAACATTATGCAGACCATAGTGGGAGGGCTAGAAGTTTCTGTTACCTTTGCTCATCATGACGACAGAGAACGTGTTGTGGAGGCTGCTAAGCTTTTGGCCTGGAATGGGGAGGAAAACCAAGAAGACAGTCTGGATGATAGTGATGAATGGCAGTTGAGCAAAAACCCTGCCACTGTGACCGTTTCTACTCCTCGAGTGTGGCTGCCCATCCACAGTATGTTACTTGCGGGCCAGACACACATAAACAAAAGCACCTACTGCTATCTCAGGTACAAGCTGTATGATCAAGAAGCCATGTGGACTTCCCTTAGAAGGCCAAAAGTAACTGAAGATGAAAAACAGCTTACAGCAGTATTCAAAAACACACATGAGGCTGAGCTGACAAGGAGCCAACCGCTGCTGTGGTACTTCAGAGAGGAGAGGTTAGAAATCCAAGTGTGGCGGGCTTATGGAAAAGAGCCTGGTGTTGAAAGACCCCTAGATACAGATCGCCTCATTGGGTCTGCCTATGTGGACCTTACAGCACTCTCAGAGAGAACGAGGAGAACTCTGACGGTTAGCGGTAAGCCAATGAAAAGCATTTCATGTCTCTTTTTTTAATTCCTTTTTCTTAATTCTTTTTAGCTGGTTTAACCTCAGCCATCTTAAACCAGGGCTGTCCATCTTCCAGACACCCCTCACCCATCATGCATGCAGCACCACCCACCCTTCTCCTGGCCCCACATGCCACCCACATGCAGTGCGGGTAGCTTGGCTCCCTTCTTTGCTGTGCACGCAGCCTGACTGCGGGGATAGGACAGGAGTAGCAGCCAGGTGGGAGCACATGAGCCACATGCTAACTCTTCAGGGGCAGCCTGCAGGCCACCAGTTAGACAGCCCAGTCTTAAGCCAGTTACAGCTGCTTGTCCTTTCTCCTTTGGTTCAGCTTGTTTTGAAAAGATGAATCCAGTTGAAATACTAATGTCAGAATTGAAGCTTCATGAGTTAGACAAGCAGGAAACAAAATATACTTGCTTGCGGGTAGTAATGAGGTGAGAAGTTGGTGTCGGCAGACTGATAAATCAATCTCAACTGCAGAGCCTAATATTAATGATAAAGCATGACAGTAGAAGGAAAAGGAGCTGCTGGCTAGAGTGAGATACCATAGGCAGGCAGTAGTACCTGCAAGTGTATAGGACAAAGAGCTAGGCCATATGGAAGGACCTTGCAATTTTTGGGTCTGTTTAGTTTCTTATTCTTGGTACCTGGTGGCTGAGCTGACTGACTTACAGTCGAATCTTCTGAACCAGTTGATTAATCATAATTTGCCGATGCTCATGTGTAGTGGGCAGAAGACTAGGAACTGAAGTAAAAAATCACACATTGTCTCTGATTTTTGGAGTTCACGTGAAGTTGAGGGAAATTTGCCGTGTTAGGGTGTTTATTTCAGTTGTTGTTGAAAGTGAAGAATTAACTTTCCTAGGATGCACACTTCTTGCCCTTTACAAATGGGTATTACCTGTTGTTGACAGCCCACTAAGTGATCTGTTGAGATCCACCCTGCTGAGCTGAAGATATATCCTTGCCCCTTGTACAGTGCCTGTTGGAAAGAGCTCCGTTTTGCTTGTCCTAACTGTTTATAAATCCTGGTGTAGGTATTTATCCGCTGTTCCGGCGTAACGCATCAAACTTGTCAGGAGCTGCTGTCCGAGTTCACATCGCACTCACTTCCACTCCTGCCTGTGTTACTGCTGGTAGTGGACTTCACTGTGCAGAAGAAGACAGTCAGAGTGAAGACGAAGGCACGGAGAGAGTTCCCAAAACAGATCAGCCAGCCTTGGGAAATCACAGTCGGAAACTGGACTTTGCAAGCTCAGAAAAACCGAATGGAAAACCGGTTGAGGAAATTCCAACGGTGCATCAGGAAAACACCTTTATGGTCTCTGTCCTTGTGGAAAGGGCAATGCACTTAAGCTTAAAAGGTAAGCGGTTTTTTCTCCAGTGCCTGCTCATTAGAATGTCTGGTACATTTAAAAAAAAAATTTAAAAAAATTAAATAACAGGAATATTTTCCATGGGTCACTATGTTGGTGCATAACAGCCAAAAAGTGAGATTCTCTACCCTGCTCATACTGCCTAAGCAAAATGGATAACACTGTTTGGGTTGTGGAGCTAAAGCATCATCAGTGTAACAGGATTTCCCAAATTCTGATATCAGACTATTAGTTTATTCACCCAGCCTTTGATGCTAATCAGTGTTGATAGATGTTCTTTCAGACTTAAAATTTTCAGCTTTTTGCCTACTCCTGAAGCTAAGATAGTTATACAGGACTAGGAGCAGGACTGGCCAGGCAACATGGTGATGAGGGCACTGTAAGAGCAGAATGAACTTGCTGCAGCCTTGAGCAAGTTGCTCAGTTTCCATCCTTGTAAAAATGAGAATGTTATTTAGCGCTCTTGCTGATGGGCACCTAGCACTTGCACTTCAATTTATTTCCATCTGTTGATTTTCAACATGCAGATTTCCTTTGATTTATGCGGTACATGCGTTCCTGGAGAACGCCACATAAATCGAATTTGCATAAAGCATACCTACTTTATAATGTAAGAAATAGGGATAGGTTCCCTTGTCTGCTGCTCCTGAGGCCTGCTGGGGTGACTGCAGACAAGCGGAGCCCTGGGCAGTGCAGGGCACAGCACTCACCTGAGGCCCAGCTGAAGTGGCCCCAGGAGCTGCTGGAACCAGCTGCCAGCAGCCACTGGGCTGCACTGTGCCCCGAACTCCCCGGGGCTCTGCCTGTCCCCACTTATCTCAGCTCCTGCTGCAGCTGTCCCAGGAGCAGCTGATGCCAGCTCCCTGTAGCCGCTGGGCTGCACTATGCCCTGGTGCAGGCAGCTGGCGCCGGCAGCTCCCAGGGCTGCTGCAGCTGAGGTGGAGATGGAGACAGGCAGAGTGCCAGGAAGAGCCTGGAGCCCCTGAGCCTGCAGCAGCTGCCGGCCCCAGAGTGCTCTCATCCGGCTGCAGGCAGCTGCCTGCCCCTGCTGCAGCCCTGGGAGTGGTGAATGGTGCCTGCTTGCCACCTCTGGGCTGCACCATACCCCAAACTGCTTCAGCCAGGGCTAGGGGGAGTGCTGCGCCCACACCACCCAGGGCTCCACTTGTCCACACTCACCCCAGCCAACCCCAGGAGCAGCCAACCGGGGAGCCTATCCCAATTTCTTACATTACTGTATAAAGTAGGTTCATTTTATGCAAATTCGATTTATGCGGCCTTCTCCAGGCCTATGTCAATCACATATATGCAAATTTACCTCTCGTATAATTAATTTCAGGCACAAAAGAGTCATTGCATAAGAGCGAATCCGCATAAATCGAGGGAAACGTGTATTAAAAATACTACCTTTTAGTGAGATTGCATCTGGCTCTTGGGGCACACCTAACACGATGCATTTGCTGGGGTTTTAATTCTTTTAAGCCTTCTGCTGTTCTCGCCACTGGAGTCTGTAAAGGAAACTGTTTAAGGACAGAACCAGCCCCTTAAAGCAACAGTTCCCAAAGCAAGGATGCAGTTCAATTGGAAAAGCCGGGCTGGCACCAGATTTGGGGGGGATGCTTGATGAGCCCAGAAAGACTGGAAACCATTTTCTGTACATGCATTTTTTTTTTTTACAGCCTATGCAATATCCACTGTCTCTCACAGACAAAAGGATGCTGACCAAACCATTCTTGGACACCTTCCTTGCTGTGCATCTAGGCCAGTCTGTGTGTTCAACAACAGGGCCATTATTCTGACTGGGGCTGTTAGGCCTTACAGGGATACACATAATACATAAAATGGGTACTGTGAGGGAGAATTGTGCAGTCAGGGTTATCTGAGGCAACTCTTTGAAGCTTTTCCTGGAAATGTCACAGTTAAGACCTGCTGTTTCATAGTTTAGATCAACTGATAGGAGTGATTACTCCTCCTCTGTTTGCAGGCATGCTGATAATTTAGCACAAAAGCAAAGAACAGCGTGGTGGCTGACAAACTGCTTGAAGTATAAATATTGATGGTACACGCTGATCTCCTCAATGAACAACTTCTCAAGTTCATTATCTCTATGTCCAGGAACTTGCTACAATGCTTTGTCCTACTGAAAGCATTTTGACAGTGTTGCACAATGTTTTCCTTGTGTTAAGTTTTAAGATGGAATTGTTGTGTACTGTTCATACACCCCCAAAAAGTTGGGGTGATGGTGAGTATAGGGAACTATTTGCTCCGTATCTACTTCAGGGGGAATTTTTATCTGCATAAAGAAGCATTAACCTTGATTTTTATAGGTGAGAGAATGAATAAATCTTGCAGTCCAGTACCTTCAGAGTGACACCTTTTGGAATGTTAAAGGAACACTGAATTAAACAATTGTTAAAAGAGTTTGGGGACAAGTTTATGATTTTATAGTTCTTTGGGTAAATCAGATATCTTTTAGTAGACCAAAGTTGGTCTACTAAAAGATATCTGATTTACCCAAAGAACTTTGTCTGCCCGTGTCTTTAGACCAACATGACCAACCTATACCTCTGATTTTATAGTTGCATTTTCCAATTTTAAATGTCTATTCCTCTGTGCCTGAGAGAAGCCCATACAAAGAAACTGGCTAATTTCTGTAAGGATGGAAAGTCACTGAAATTAATTGGCCGTAACATTCTACAAAGTACTGAAAAAATACGTGAAAAATATTTTCTCCAGCTTGTATGTAACGGTCTTGTTACCTCTTGCAGTAACAGAGGAAAGTCCTTTGTATAACTTCAGAATTGCTGGTGTCACTTCAGTCAGCTGTTACTAGCCTACTAATCATAGAAAGGAGGACCAAAAGAATCAGAAATGAAGGGCTGGAAGGGACCTCGAAAGATCATCGAGTCCAAGCCCCCTGCTCTGGGTAGGAATACTTCTGAGATCAAATGATCTCAGCGAAGTGTCTGTCCAGTCTTCTCTTGAACACTTCCAGATGTCCCTAATGCCAGGTTCCTCTTGTGTTATGATGCACTCCTGATATTCCCAGGGAATATTTATTACCTGGCTTCCTCTCTGGGTCTGTATTTTTCAAATCAATCTTAGTGTTCATGAAAGGATGCTGGATTGTGAGGCTTGAAGTCTAAAATTCCCTGTTCGTGGAACAGCTGCAATGCAAACTGTTCCACATGACCCCATTCGTAGGCCTCAATGATGATGTGGAAGAACAGGAGTAGGGTTTCATGTTCTTGGCCCTTTCTGGCAGGGCTTTGCACCTTTTGGTGGCTTCTGGTGATCTGGAGAGCTATCCACTTGGATATCTCGATCCCAACTCTCTAGGACTCCAGGCTCCTATCAGATTATCAAGCACTACCAGTCTTGCCCTTATATGCACTAGTAGCAGCTCACGTTAACACTTTTGTATCCTAGTCTCAGTTTCCTGAACCATCCAGTCTTGTTTCTTGTCTTGTTCCTCAGCTCCTTTTTTTCCCAGTGGACCTTCAAACCTTGCTTTACAAAGTACAATTAAACCAATTCCTCTTTTGCAATTTCTGCAGAGAATTCAGACCAGGGGATTTGCTGGGCTAATGCCAAACTACACTAGCCTCAATGGGCATTTATAGACATGCTCTGGCAGTGGCGGAGGGGAGAGGCACTTTAATTAGAGTGGCTCCAAGGGCCACTCTGACTTTAGCACCTAGAGCATCACGTGCATCAGTATCCCTGCACTAAAACATGGCAGCGGGGGCACTGTAACTAAAGCTCGTTGAATGTACCCCTGCCGCCACTTTTCAGTGTGGGGATGCTGATACATGTGACGCTGGAGTCTGCTGGAGCATGGCAATTACCACACTCCAGCAAACTCTGTTAATCGAGTCTGCTCTGATGCGTTGTAATTACAGCATGTCGGAGCAGCCTCTCTGCACACGTACAGGTGCCCAGTAGGCCTCCCATTGGCTTGTGGCTGTTTGCTTACCATGTGACATTTCTTGTCTGCTGTAGAGGTTTAGCTTTTAGAATAAAGCAAGCTCAAGACAAAAAAAAAAAAATAGCACTAGCTTTACTAGTCTGCCAAAGCTGTCAGGTATTTTACTCAACTTTGCCCCTACATGTGAGGAGATAGCTGGCTACCCCCTTGTTACAGTAGTCTGCCAGTTTGGACAGGTTTGCCAGCTGATCTAATTGCATATTGTAGTCGGGCTGTGCCATCCACAATCTTAACAAGCCTAGCAAAGTCTGCAAGGCCCAGTTAAACTGTAGGTGGGTTGTGCAGACTGAACTCTGTAAGATATCTTGCTTACGGGGGAAAAAGCAACCTTTTTGGAATTTGCAGGCATAGTTCTTGCCAGAACATATAATCCAACACTGGCATTTTAGTAAATGTGGTGGAATTATAATATATTTAATGTTATTGAAGTAATTTAAAATCTAGGATGTAGTGTAGCGGTTACTTGCCTTCTTGCTATCATAGAGAGTAAGACTGGAAGGAAGCTCCAGAGGTCACCTAATCCAACCCCCTGCCTGAGGCAGGATCATCCCTATCCGTCCAGCCCATACAAATCCATAATTTAACCTCTTAGTAAAAGTACCATCAACCCTGACACAACACATGATAGTCAGTGGCTTCTGCATGACCTGAAACTAAGGGTGTCTTCTTCCCAATCCTTCACTGCAAGTGCTCTAGCAAAAGCTATACTCTGCTGCAGGGTCAGCTTTTCTTTGGAGGACATGCACAGTACCCTTTGTCTACTGGGTATGTAGTGCTGATCTTGTCAGGATGGGGTGCTGAGCTTGTCAGGAGCCCAGGGTACCATGTCTTAATTAATATAAAGCGACCATCCTCTTCAGTGTGGATGCAGTGGACAGGCACAGTCAGGTAACATTGCAAGGCTTGTTCCTGTTGAGAGAGAACTGAAGGACTAGGGAAGACAAGGAAGCAGGAGCTAAGCTTGGATTTAAAAAAAAAAAAAAAAAGAGGAAGAAAGAAATACTCCAGTCTAACCCCTGGTCTTGGCCACTCCCTTGCTGAACAGGGATTTGTTGGGATGCTAAAAACATAGCATGCACAGTCTCCAGCAAGTGGAGGGGAGGAAGTGATCTATCACAACCTCTGTGGCTGATGTAAAATGGGGGAGGAAGGGGTCATTCATAACAGGATCCCAGCCCAGCCTCCTTTTTCTCTTAGCAAAGTGCATAGTATAACGCACCCCCGGACCAGCTCCATGGACACTCAGGCTAGGAACGGGTGTTGTATTTGTCCCTAGACAAGTTGTGCCTGTGTTTTTCCCAGAACAGAAATATCCTGGGATTGGCATGTACATACACAACCCCTCTAATCAGCAGCTGAATGCACATCCATTGTCTGCCATTGACTTCACGAATTCCAGGATAACCATTCAGGCGCACTTTGTGATCTTCTGGGATAAATTGTTAGTATTTCTTATCCCATGATTTGTTTAGGATTTATCCTGGGACAATGGACTAGGACATCTGAATGACTGTGCTTTCTTCTGGGATAAAATGGTTTATCCTGGGACAAATGCAGTGTCTTATTTGTAGCCCCAGACAGTGCAGCGGGAAAAATACCAGAGTCCTCTTTCTACTACATTGTCCCTCATGGCTACAGCATAACAGAGCTCCACCATGGTAAAGTAGGGCTACAACACTTGCTGTGTTGATGCAGTGTAAGAGCTCACCCTGGTGCCAGGCCTTGAGGAAGTGTTGCAAATTAGAGAGAACACTAGAAGCGTGTGGGCATCCCCCGCCCCAAAGGACCATCCCAAAGTACACAATTCATTGGAGACTTAATTTTACAATATAATTCAATGCAGGTGGTCAGGTAGTGTATAACACCTTTCATCCAGTGTTTTCCTTGATATTCCATGACTGGATTTTTGGGAAGTGTCTAGATGCATCCCAGGATATGACCTTGCTTTTCACTGTGAATGCCAATTATACACCTCCAAGGCCAAACTGAGCAAGTAACTGATTACTTTATCTTTGTTCTCACCAGACTTTTCCCTAATTATTTAAAAAAAATAGAAGGAAGTATTTGCCTTTCCAACTGCAAACTGTTTGGGCAAGTCATAATAATCATCTTATAGCTAGTGTCACAAAGCTTTCACACCTGCATTGCACAATGCATGTTGTCTGGTAACTCAGCTGGATGCTTATATAGGTTTATTGTGAGCTAACACTAAAACCTGAAGCTTTTACAATCCTGTTTGACGTTGTTCAAGAGAGACCAGTTGGGACCTGCATTTTTTTCTCGTGGTAAAGACAGTAGCCTAAATGCTCTATTCCTTGCTGTGATGTAGGCTGCGGTGTCTTGAGCAAACCACTTGGGCCTTGTCTGCACTAGACTGTTTTTCCCTCCCCCAAAATTTCCCATGGGTGCTGTTCCTGCTGAAAGCATGTCTAAAGGACACTGTGGCAAAAACAAATTGCTGGCAGCCTCTGATCTCAGGCAGGACCTCCCCTCGGGTGCTGCCAACCTGGAAACTGGCCTCAAGGTAGAAAGGGGGATGTTTGGAGGAAATGACCAGTGCAGACATTATTTTCTATCTGGGCACATATACATGTGAACATTTACTGCGCTGAACCTAAGTCTACATGCACATGCCTGTACTGCGCAGTAACTATGATGACTTACACCAACTTGGATGTAAATTTGCTACTGGCATCACACAGATAGCAAATTTATGCCCAATTAGTTACTGCACAGTAACGCACATGTAGATGCGTTACTGCGCAGTAACAGTGTGCAGACTGACTTGGGACTAACTTTACTTCCAAGTCAGTCCAAACATCATTACTGCACTTTAACACCTGAATGTGTAGGCGCCAGCCTAAATCCGCTTACTGTGCAGTAAGTTACTGCACAGTAAATGCACATGTAGACATGCCCTCTGTGCCCCAATTTTTTATCTATAAATGGGAATAACTCTTTACCCTGCCTCACCATATATTTTGAGATACAAACAGGGTTAGGTAATGTTTGTGAAACACAATTCCCACTAGTTGCTATATATCATTAGTACCTTACCATTGTTTGTCAGGTGGGGCATGTTTCCTTATTTCAGCCCAGACAGGAGACGTTCCAAGTAGTGACACACGGGAGCGTATTTGATCAGCAATAGGACAGTTGGAGATGAGCCAGGGAAGACTTTGCCTTGAATATTATCAACAGAATAAGTCGTTCATTTCTAACTACGTGGCCATTTCCACCTCTTCATTACCCCACAAAATGTCATTGATAAGAGGTTGTTGCACTGTCGCAGCTGAGAGCAGAGGTTATTTGGAAGAATTTTGAATCATCAGTTAACTAGAATCCAGATTCTTTCAGATCCCAAGATGTTGCTATGGTAAGGGAAGAAATAAAAAAATCTGGCAGACTCTTATCTGGAGTCAGTGAGGCAATAAAGATATTGCCCTTGATCTCAGTTTGGTGTTACTTTTAGAGTGATGTCTCATACTAATACCATGTTCACTTGCATACTACATGCACCTTTGCCCCCCCAAAAATCAGCCCTGTAAACTTGTGTGTCTTAAGTAGGGAAACTGGATGTCACTTTCCCCCACACTCCTTTGCTGGAATAGAAGCATGGAGACACTACTGCAGTACGGTTTCCAGTTTCTCTCTCAGGCAGCAAGCAGGAGGGGCAGTCTAGTGTTAACCCTTTATCATCCACTCAGACTGGGAACAGTTTTTGGCTGAGCAACTAAATGAGCAGCTAAAAAATGCATTTGTCACAATTGGAGCTGGTGAGTGGCAGCAAAATTTAGGGCTGGCTCTGGGGCCAATTCTCCACTTAACAGTCTTTGTAGTTTTGTATAGTTACATTCATGCCATGTGATGTTTGCCCTTGTGCCTAGCAAAGAGGCAGTGTGGCCTAGTGAGTTAGGTACTGGATGGTAACTTGGGAGACCTGGGTTTTATTCCTGATTTTTGCCACTGACTTTTTAGCTGATCTTGGGGAAATAAGTTCTCCTCTCCCTGTGCCTCAGTTTCTCTCTCTCTGTAAGCCGGAGATAATGACCCTCACCTGTGTCACAAAACATATTCAGAACTACAAATGACAAGGGCTATCTATATAAGAGTGCCATGGTATTGCATTATCGAGTACCCAAGGCTCTGCTAGCTTGTTCTGCTGTTCACAAAACACTTGTGGTGTTCTGAACTCATCGCTAGTCTTTGTTACTGTAAATGTAATTCTCTCTCTTTTAGGGAGTCCTATCACTGAACGTGGGGTAACAACACCCAGCAGCTACGTATCGTTTGCTGTTGCCAATGCAGATACTCCAGTCATGACCACAGTAATAGAAAATACAGACTCACCAGTATGGGACTTCCAGCAGCAAGCAAGGTGGGTAACCTGGCATGTAAAAGCAGACACTTTCATTACCATGCACCCAGTCTGCCAGCCAGTGGCCAGACATGAAATAAATGCGTCCATTTACTAGAGTTGCCCCTTCAGCACTGGACCGAATTGTTATAATTCTACATTTTGTTTCATCACCAGTAACTAGACCCCTTGTAATCCAGAAGCAGCCTCTTCAATCTTGTATGCTAAAAGATGGGCTCTTTCTCCTCAAAGCAATTAGGGCTTTACTGAGCTTATCTCAGTTGAAAATCCTCGTTCATATGTTTTGCAACAGGGTTGGACTTGTATTTGGATTGAGTTTGAGGAAAGTTATGTTCTTGTGCCTCAAACAAGGACTTGGCAGCCAGATGTGTATTCATTTGAGAGGGCAGGAAGTCAGGAATGCTATGATTGTGGGCAGATCACTTCTTACTTAGCTTCCCCACCTGTGAAATGAAGCTGTGAAAACTTTAATTTACCTCATTGGATTAAGTCATAAATATTTGAAAGCTTTTTGTAGATAAAGATGTTTTTGTAGTGCTTTTCATGTCTTTGTTATACATCTTTACAACAGGTAGAGCAGTGGTTCTCGTCCTTTTTAGACTCAAGGCACCCCTCAACAAATGCCAACTCTTAGCTTTCACTGTTTTTTTAAGTACAGAAAAATAACAAAACTGATTTTTCTGTTGCAAAGAACTCAGAAAGCCGACAGCAGGTGAGAATGCTTCCAACACTGTGGATTCCTATAGGAAGTCTCTGGGTTTATGTCATGAATCCTGCTTGGACACCTAACATTGTGTGGCACCTTTGAAAGGAGCTTAAGGCACTCCAGGGCTGAGAATCACTGAGCTAGAGTCATGAAACCTGGAGATTCCTAAGCACGATAAGAATACAAATAACAACTGCCAGCATAAATCTGTTGTGGGGATCCCATGGCTTCTGAAAGGTTTTGAAACCAAATGTTTGCATTAATCCTCAGGCTGCTGCCATCAGGGTTTTCGTTGCTTAATGAAGTCAGCTTGAATCAATACAAAGGTGTTTTGCAGGCTGAACACTCGCTCATTGTTTGAATACTGCCTGGAAAATTATGCCTTGACTTCACAAGAGAATTCTTAGCAGCCAGACTGCTGTTTGTATAATGCAGAGACAAAGCACTGAAGGACACTGATAGCTGCAGTTACAAGTTTATTCTCAAAAGGTATTGTGCTCAGGGCCCAAGTTGAATCCTAGATTTGTGGCAAGTGCCTTCCCAGTGCTTTGTCAATCAGGATGTTTGTCACTTTGTTGTTTTGGATATTTTTGTAGAAACCAGTTGACACCTAAAAATGTTACCCTGGTTTTCATGAGCTGTGATCTGTACTTTTATTTTTCAGCGCTGTCTTGGTTTCTCATCATTTTTGGTATCCTAATCTAAAAATCTTTAGGAGCAGGGGACAAAAGTTTCCTCCCAGGGTAAGCAAAAATACCAAGCCCATGTAGAATGGTGCATTCCAGACTCTTTCAAGGGCATACACTGACTTTCCCATCTGCCAGCAAACCTTTGCATTTGATAAACACAATGTTACTGAAACTCCAGAGACATTTCCCCCCCGCCCCTTCTGGCTTCTGGCATATTTTCCTGTTCTTTGTAACAAACTATTATGATTTTGTTCTTAACAGACTGTCCAAAGAACTTCTTCTGGATCCACAGCAAACCCTGGTCTTTAAAGTATGGCATAAAGCAGGTAAATATGCATAGTGCAATACAGGAAAGAATATTTATTATGCCCATCCCTTTGTTTAGCCCAGACAGTGAGAAATTTGATTGCAGGCAGACTGAAGAAAGTCAGTGATGCTAGTGTCTTCATCCTAGGGGGAAGGCACTACTAACCAAGCTACCTCTTTTGTTTCCTTTCTCCCCAAAGGTAGGGCAGTACATAACTGTGAAAAGCTTCTGGCACGTTTTAGTTAAATTTGGTTCGTTCTGGGTAATTTTGACAGGATTTCAGTAGCTGGACTTCCCTGGGAAAGGAGTCAGTTTCTTGCTTTTCTTTCACATTATTTGTTCACTCCGAAGTTAGCTGAAGAGTAGGTGGCCCACACATTCCAGGATCTTTTCTTCCCCCTTTAAGCAGTTTGTATCTGTGTCTTCTGCTTCACTCGTTTTTCTCATCACTCATTTCACAAGCATACTGTCCATTATGTTGTTACCACGCAGATGAAGTGAAAGAGCATTGTGCCTGCCAACACCCAAGTACAGACCCTCAGGCCATTGTAAAGTTTTACTGACCTAGGTGCTACTGATGATAACTGCTGTAGGAACACCAGGCTTTAGCAGATGAGGTGGAAAGAGGGGAAATGATACCAAAATATATTGGCTATTTAACTGTGAAAATATCTCCAGGTAGAGATCTGCAACAGTTCCCGGTACATCTGTTTCAGAATTATTTTATAGGACTGGAAAAGTCCTCCTTGAACCGCGTTGTAGGTTCTTTGTCTGATGAGCTTTTTTCATAACTCAGTCAAGCTCCAGCTTAGGTTAGTTTAAATGGATTTTCCCCTCTCCATGACTCTGATTGGAAGACCGTTCTGGAATTTGCTTGCTCTAGTGATTAGGAACCTCCTTTTCATTTCCAAACTAAATTCCTTCACAGCCAATTTATGCTTGTTATCCTTCAGTTTAAATACTCGGTTTTTCCCCTTCTTAGGTGTTTACTCTCCCATCTCCTCCTCTATAAATAGCAGTCATATCCCCTCTCCACTTTCAGTTTGCAAGCCAAGGTCTTATCTCTCCTTCTCATGTTAGGGTCTTCATTCACCTGGTGATTCTGGTAGCTTTTCTGTGCACCTGCTCTAGTTTCAATTAGTTTTCTTTGAACATGGTTGACAGGATTCCAGATGAGGCCTTGCCAGCAATTTGTACAGTGGCATTAACACTTCTCCCCACCTCACTTAAAAAACTCTTGGTGCTTCCTAGGATCATATTTGCCTTTGTCATGGCTGTATCATGCTGACAGCTCACAGTTCTGTGCTCCCTAGATCAGCCAGGTCATTTTGTATCTCACTCACTTCCAGCTGAACTGCCCTCAGTTTGTAGCTGAAGCTCTTATTAATCCTCAGAGATATGACCTTGCATTTTGTACTGCCAAATTGATCGTGTTTCTGTTGCTTCAGTCCTCAAAGTCTTCCATTTCAGTGAGAGATTCTGATCCTCCTCTGTACTGGCAATGCCTCCCACCTTTGCCTTTTCAATTCTCTCTGCAGTTAATGAATATCAGTATTTGGCAGCTCCAGTTTATGCTCCCAGCCCTAATTACTTCTGGTGTTTTTGTAAACTCTTTTATTCCTTCGTGAGCTACTAAGGTATCTCGCAAAGCCCTTCAGCTGGCTTCCTACTGGAGAAAGAAACTAACAGTTCCTGTAATACTAATGCGTTCTGTTACCTCTAGCCTGATCACTCTTCATATAAACCATTTTTGCATGTTTTGGGGATGGTGTTTGCCAAATGCTGTGACACTTTCTTAGCCTAAAGTCTGAGAAATTTGGTAAATTACTGCCAGGAAGGGAAGAGAATTTGTGAGACGAATAGTAATTTTTACATAATCTTTAATAAGATGTAGAGTTATGCTGTGTTTTAGTCTCCCTCTCCTCCCTACTCCTACCCCCCCCCCCACCTCTAGGCATTTTAATTTTATGTCTTGCAGGCAAAAAATGGAGTTTCAACATTTGAATAGGTAATTATGATGTAGTTGCCTCTGATAGCAAGGGATTGGACTCTGATGCCATGAGAGAATTTCCAGCGCTCTGTTAATAACTTCCTTAATGCTACAGTAGCTTTGAACAAAAATACATATTTAATAGATGCATCATGTTAACATCCTCCTCTGAGTTTTTCATCCTCAAGATGCCTCAAACTGCTCTGTTTAGGTGCACGGCCTCCCTTTCAACCTCGGTGTCCAGGGTTTGAAATTCAGCTTTTTTCCTGATCCTGCTTTCCTAACCTCTTTCACTGTCGCTGTAAACCACTCCCCTAACTTGTCCATGAGGCAGACTTCTGACTTTCAATTTAATCCTCCTCCCCTTCCTCCTAGCCAGTCTCTTGCTTGATCTGTCTCATTACTGTTAAAGCCACCACACCATAGGCATCTCTCTGTTCTGCTTTTTAACCACCCTACTTTATGGCCTCAGTCTCCCGCCTTCTGTTCAAAAGTCCTCTTTCTGTCCTACTTTTGCAGCTATGTCAGCACCTCTTCTCCCGTGCTTTACTGTCTTTTGATCTCTTAAGAACATCACATCCCAGCTCCTTACTCTCAGCTTCGAGGCCTTTTGTAACCTTGCTACTTTATGTCTGTACTACAATTTCTCCCTTTAGTCATCCCTGTACTGTTGCCTTGGTTACTGTCTTTTCCTTCTGATCCTCCTGTCTTGGGTTTATGCCCTCACTCATGCTGCCTCCTACACTGAAACAGTCTCCCACTTTGCTAGATGTCCCACCTCTGTTTCACTCCTAAAACCCACTTTGGCGGCTAGCTGTTATAGCATCCTCCATAGTTCTCGTACTCATATTTATCTGAACTTGGCCTTTGCCTATTTGTCATGTAGTTTGCTTGTATAATAAGTTTTCAGAGATTTAGTTCCAGGTATATTTGCAGCGTTAGGTAATTAATGGTCTTAATCGATGCAAATACATGCTTTTCAGGCAGTGAAAACTAAGGTTGCTTTTATATTCTTTTCCCACAGATGTTGAACGAGTGATAGGATTTGCATCTGTGGATCTTTCTCCCCTGCTTTCTGGTTTCCAGCTAGTCTGTGGATGGTACAATATTACAGACCTGAGTGGACAATGCAGAGGGCAGATGAAAGTAGCTATTTCTCCTCTTGAAAGTATAATTCAACTCAAAGAAGAAAGGCAGGCCAGGATTCAGACCAAAGCATCCACCTCTGCAGTATGTACTCTGTTTTCTTTCCAGACACAAATCTAAGAAGGTTCCTAAATAAACAGCAGCAAATTTGCTAGATCACAAAATAAAAAATGAACAGGAAATCTAGGAACTCTTGAATTCTCAATTTTGAAATGTTTTTAATGTTCCAGTAGCATCTAGCTCTCAGGCCTCCTCTGTGCCAGGCATTGCACATACAGATAACAGACACCACCTCTGCACATAGAGATTGCAATCTCAGTGAAAAAGCACCCACTGTGAGAAATTGCAGGCACTCACTTTCACCATTTTCCCTGGGCCATCATTTAGTTTAGGTGGACCTTTCATACAGCAGCAAGGAGGAGAGACTTCATTTAAAGGGAAAGATGGGATCGTAAAGCCCCCAAACTTGCCTTGCTAGTGTCAGAATCTGCTGTATTCCTGGCTAACATGCATGAATTGGCTTGGTGTGGATTTTAAATGATGTGGCTTTCAAATTGGCTCTGTCCCATTAGTCAGTCCTCAGACAGCACTTGAAAATGCTGAACGCTCTGTGAAGCTTAAATGTCTGTCCCACTTGTTGACCCAGTAAGCCTGACTTTAACTTACCTGTAACCTTGCTTTCACAGATCCCTGTGCACAGTCCCTTCTCCTTCCAGGCAAGGGCCTTGTGCACTGCATTTCCCAGTGATGTTCCAAGATCCTCTGAGCCGCTGTTGGCCACTTCCTTTGATGGCAGGGATTTTACTGCTCAGGAGCGGTGAGAACATTGAGGACTTAAGGGACTTTTCAGAACAAAGCAAAAGGATTACATCCATCTATTTGCAGAGCTTGCGAATGTTGCCTGACCCAGTCAAGCTTAAATTCCAGGTCTAGTGACCTAGCGAAGAATAAACTCCCTCCAGACTACGAGTTGTATACAGGACTGATTGTGGAATTGCCTATCCATGTTCTATCAGATGCATTTTAAGAGATGAGAGAAGGGCTCAGTGTTGCCACCATCCCCATCTCCCACATCCTTCCCTTTCCACCTCCCATTATCTATAGGGAAGCTTCCTACTGATTTTTTTTCTTTAACGTCCCTCTACCATTGACAGTAGTATCCCAGCCAACACTGGCTCTTGCTTTCTTTGCCTTGTTTAGAATGATGTACAGTAGGGATAGTGCACCTGCAGCATCATCTCCTATTCTGTAATGCCTCACCAGCTCCATGCCGATGAGGTATGCCCATATTCCACAGCCCTGAGGCCAGCTCTGCTAGACGTTCTACAGTTGTTTCTGTTTACTGTCTCCAGGAAACAAATGCCTTGGGGCATTTTGTCAGCTGTTCACAGAGTAATTGTGAGCTACAAAAAGCCTTGTGCAAGGGAGAGGATGAATTCACAGCCCACTTTTTTATAGAGGATGCAGAAGGTAGCACTTCTGTGTCTGTGTCCAAACAGGCCTAGCAAGATTGTATTAGCTCTGTCCCTAGCTCTTTACAAGGAGCACAGGCACCGGCATGTTATGGTTCACCTTGATCTCAACAACTTCCTCTTCAGACACAAATTGGGTATTACAAGCTGACACCTGCATTTTCCATTGGATGTCTAGGGCTGATTGTTAACAGATTTCTTTTTATTATTATGTCCACTAGGCTGACTTATCATAGTTAGAGATTGCAGGCAGAAATGTAATGGATTGTTTGTTTATAAATCTATACCTGTTTTTAGCAGACGTAGTCCTTCTGGGACATGGACACCTCGTCATGAAGAGCACATGCAAAATGTTCGCAGGTTCCATGAATCGTTACAGCAAGCAGAAGGGAATGCACAGCAGGCTGGAAGATTGGATTCTCTGTCACATTCTTCACGGGCCTCACTTCTTACTGCCCTTAGGTAAAGCAGCATCACGGATACTAGGGTGGTGGTTGACTTTAGAGTGAGAAAGAAATGCTGGAAGCTTTGCAGTTCTTGCATCAAGCTTAAAAACAAACTACAAATCAAATAATAAATGTAGGAACTGGGTGTTAATAGGCTGATGGCATAACTTAAAGCTACGTGAAGGCTAGGTTAAAGGGCTGCTGAAAGTTCAGACTCAGATGCATTAGCAAAGCTGTGAAAAGCAACAGACCTGGGGTAGCAGCTATATTGTCTGCGCAAGGTTCAGTCCCGATAGCACTGGTCTGTACCTGACTTACATGGTTGGATTATATTTCTGCAGCCTAGTTCTAAACATTAGGAAAATAGAGTTCATCATTCATAGCATCATGGGACTGAAAGGGATCTCCTGGGTCACCAGATCAGGTGCCCTGCTGTCATGCAGTGCCAGCTCCTATAATTCCATTTGTACATTTATCAAAGCTCATTTTCATAGATTTCATAGACATTAGGGCTGGAAGGGACCTCGGGAGATCATCGAGTCCTCATTAAGTCATTTTTGCCAGAACCTTAATCTCCTGATGATTAGAAACCCTCTAATACCCTGCCTAAATCATGTTACTGTCAGTTTCTACTTGTTAGTTTTTGTGCTGACATTAGGTTTTGGCTGAAATGGCTCTGTCCTGGTTATTTAACCCCTCATTTATTTATAGAGAGCAATCAAGTCCCCTCTACTCAAGTACATACATCCTGTAAGTCATTATGATAAGAAACAGATCCATTTCACATAGAATTATGGGGGGGGTTCTGATTTCTGGTGACTTGTTGCAGAAAAAACTTGAGCGAGCTGGATGAGATTCAACGATATTTCAGCAAGAAGTTAACCAGATCTTTCCCTGACCTCGGCTATGGCAGCACAGCCAGCAGAAATCAGGAATGGCAGGATGGCGATCAGCAGGGATCCATGACCAGGATGGTGGATGCTGATGGATGCCAACTTTTGGAAAAATCCAGTCACTTGGTCTCTCAAGTCAGCACCCTGATCAATGGTAAGCAGTCACTTTGTGTGGAATACTTGCCAGCAGCTACTTTAAAAAGGATCCTTGAAACTTCCAGCACAGTTCAGACCATAATCGATTAGGCAAACAGTTTGTGCTTTCAGATATCCGGTTGCAGTCATGAGTGGGAGGCTGATTAGCCTATGGCTCCTTTGGGGGGTGTCTGAAGTATACACATGTACAGAGCAGTGCTGAGTTGTGAGGTCACTATGGCTTGAAATGCTGTTGACGTTGCTGGGGCCCATCCTGATGAACTATAAGGTAACTCATCAGCCTTTTGGCTTCGGACTAATATCGTGCATAGTTTGTACTATATCAAAGTGCTATTTAACAATGTGTTTATGGGAAGACCTGTGCTAAAACTTCCAGCAGTTTCAAAAAATGGTAAAATTCATCAGTTCTGGATGAACTAAGTCTCTGAGTACTATCTACAAATTGCTACAGATAAGTTTATTTTGAGGTTAGTTTTTTCAGGTTTGCTCCTCCCTTCAATGTGCTTGGAGAGAGCAGGGTCTGAGAGTAAGAAGGGGAAGAGGCTGCAGGGGGAAGCAGTTGGAGGACAGAGGGCAAAGGGGCTATCTAACCCCCAGATTTCTTTTCCCTGCTGTAGTCACGAGATAGGGACAGATTCAATGTAGACCTCCAATAATTAGATTCTATACCTGGAAAATTATATCCAATGTATACATTTCAGTATACAGAATCTAATTATTGCAGGGGGGCATTTTATAATCAGAGCTGTCTTACATTCAAGTAAATATGGTTGCAGTCAGTGTCATGACCCTTTTAATACAGTTTCAGCATTTGGCGTTTTTTTTATATTAATATTGTGGGTAGAAATGAGGCTGCACCAATCTGAAACATGCTTTCTGTCATGTCTACTTCTTTTTACCGTATGGGTAATTGCCACTCCCAGGGAAGTGGAGTTTCAGGCCCTACCTCCCATATAGCAAGGCTGTTCCTTGCTCTTTCTGTTTTGCCACATTGCTTCCCACCCCACTTCTTTCTCTTCTCTGGCATCTTCCATCTTTGTGCTTCTCCTCCCTGCATTTCCACACATTGATCACAGCCTCTTTTTTTTGGCTCTTTTTCATAGATTTCATAGACAGTTAGGGCTGGAAGAGATCTCAGAAGATCAAGTCCAGCCCCCTGCCCAAAGGGCAGGAAGTCAGCTGGGGTCATAGGATCCCAGCAAGATAAGCATCCAGTTTGCTCTTGAAGGTGTTCAATGTAGGTGCTTGAACCACCTCCGATGGCAGACTGTTCCAGACCTTGGGGGCTCGGACAGTAAAGAAATTCTTCCTTATGTCCAGCCTGAAACAGTCTCACAGTAGTTTATGACCGTTCAACCTCGTCATCCCTTGGGACGCTCTGGTGAACAAATGTTCCCCCAGATCCTGGTGGTCACCCCTGATAAACTTCCCCAAAGCCATCTGCTTTTGCATCCTCCTTAAAACTGCCATGATTTGACACTTACCCTAATTGCCAACATCTGCTGTTCAACTCAATTTTTTTTTTGCTGAAATAGGGTAGATGTGTCCCTCACCTAGAAACTAAGACTAGGTCGCCTTGTTCTTCAAATATATTTTAAAAGGCAAAGAGACTGCTTTATCTCACAGAGGCTGTTAATATTTAAACTCCTAAGCCTATCAGCTCTTCATTTCTCTGGCTTCTTATATTATCTCAATGATGCAAGCAGCAATTAGTTTTCAATATTTTTATTTATATTTTTTCCATTGTAACCAATCAATATTTTCATTTGATTTTTTTCCATTTTGTATAAATACTTAATTAGCCATCAACAGAATGGATCATCCTTTTTTTTCTTAACATAAACATTACTAGAAGAAGGCAGAGCAGCCTCAGACCTGCAAAGCTAGAGAATATTGCTGGCAGCTATGAATGGAGAGCTAGAATGACTGGAGAGGGATGATCTTGCCTGAAGCAGGGGGTTGGACTGGATGACCCCTGGAGGTCCCTTCCAGCCCTTCTCTGTTTCTGTGATTATCTAGTCCTCCTCTGGGCCAGTGGACTATTGCCCATTCTTTTTTCCCAGACTAGCACTAAATATCCCAGATGCTCCAGCTGTTTGTTTCACTTAGAACAGTGGTGCTGAACTTTTTGCCCCCACAGGCCAGATCAGTGACGCGGAGCCCATCTGTAGGCTGGTTCAGGCCCTGGAGCCCAGTACTGCCCCCTCCCAGCTCCTGGGTGCCAGGATTGGGTCCCAGGGGCCTGGCCTTGCTCCCTTTCAGTCCCCCACACCAGGATTGAACCCTGGGACCCAACACCACCCTTGTCTGGCCCGGCGCACTGGGATCAAGTGCTGGATCCAGTGCACAGGGCTCAGGGCTCCCCATGGGTCTGGAGATTTGACAGCACCACTGTGCCACTACCAGATTTGTGGACCCATGGGGCCAGATTACAGTGCCATGGGCCAAATCAAGTTAGACATGAGGAAGAACTTCTTCACAGGAAGGGTTGCCAGAATCTGGAATGGGTTTTCAAGGGAGGTGGTGCTCTCCCCTACCTTGGGGGTCTTCAAGAGGAGACTGGACAAGCGCTTGTCTGGAGTCATCTGACCCCAGCACTCTTTCCTGCCCAAGGTAGGGGGTCGGACTTGATGATTTACTGAGGTCCCTTCCAACCCTAATATCTATGAATGTGGCCTGCAGGCCAGAGGTTGGACACCCTTGCCTTAGAAGACTTCTCTGGATCAGAAAACGTCCTCAAATTCAATTTGTTCTCTTTTTTTCCCCTTAAATTCATTCCAAAGCTTCTAGTTCTTCCACCTTCTACCACCCTAAATCATTCCTCTTCCTGCTCAGTATTATAGTTTCATAGTTTCTAGGGCCGGAAGGGACCTGAGCAGATCATCTAGTCCGACCCCCTGCCATGGCAGGAAAGAGTACTGGGGTCAAACAACCCCAGCAAGATGTTCATCTAGCCTCCTCTTAAACACCCCCAGGGTAGGAGCCAGCACCACTTCTCTTGGAAGTTGGTTCCAGGTCCTAGCTGCCCTGACCATGAAGTCGCGCCTCCTGATATCTAACCTAAACCTACCTTCTGCCAGCTTGTGACCGTTATTCCTGGTCACTCCTGGCAGTGCTCGGGGGAACAGGGACTCCCCCAGTGCCTGTTGATCCCCCCTGACTAGTCTGTAACAGGCCACAAGATCCCCCCTCAGCCTTCTCTTGTGGAGGCTGAACAGGTTCAGGTCCCGTAGCCTCTCCTCATAGGGCCTGCCCTGTTGTCCCCTGATCATACGACTGTCCCTCCTCTGGACCTTCTCCATGCTGTCCACATCCCTCCTGAAGTGCGGCGCCCAGAACTGGACGCAGTACTCCAGCTGCTGCCTGACCAGTGCCGCGTAGAGGGGGAGGATCACCTCCCTGGACCTGCTCGAGATGCATCTGTGGATGCAGGACAAGGTGCGATTGGCCTTCCTAACTGCCTCCCCACACTGCCGGCCCATGATCCTTTTCCGCCTCCGTGCTGACAAGAGGGGAGTTCCCCAACCTGTAGGTATGGTGCCGGTTGTTCCTCCCGAGGTGCATCACCTTGCACTTGTCTGTGTTGAAACCCATCCTATTCTCATCCGCCCACCCCTGTAACCTGTCTAGGTGTGATTGTAGCCTGTTGCATCCTTCCAGTGTGCCCACATCCCCCCACATCTTAGTGTCATCAGCAAATTTGAACAGGTGCTTTTTACCCCCTCGTCGAAATCACTGATGAAGATGTTGAACAGTGTGGGCCCGAGGACTGAGCCCTGCGGGACCCCACTGCCCACGTTCCTCCAGGCTGAGAAGGACCCATCCACTACCACCCTCTGGGTGCGGCCCTCCAGCCAATTGGCGACCCATTTGACTTTGTGGGTGTCTATACCACAGCCCCCCAGTTTCTTAATGAGAATGGGGTGAGAGACAGTGTCGAAAGCCTTCCGGAAGTCCAGGAAGACTATATCCACTGCTACCCCTGCGTCTAACGATCTGGTGATCTGATAGTAAAAGGCCACCAGGTTGGTCTGACCGGACCTGCCACTGATGAACCCGTGTTGGTTGCCCCTAAGCATGCAGTCTCCTGGCCCCTCCTGGATGTGTGCCAGCATAGTTTTCTCGAACAGCTTGCCTAGGATCGAGGTGAGACTAACCGGCCTACAGTTTCCCGGGTCCTCCTTCCTGCCTTTTTTGAAGATGAGGACCACGTTGGCCCTCTTCCAGTCCTCCGGTACCTCACCAGAGCACCACGAGTGCTCATAAAGCCGTGTCAGGGGATTTGCAATGACCTCGGCCGATTCCTTCAGAACTCTAGGGCGGAGATCATCCGGGCTGGCTGATTTGAATATGTCCAGCCCCTCCGGAAGCTCCCTAACTAAATCCTTGCTAGCCTGCAGCCCAGGTGTGCCTCCCCCGGGGCCCGAGGGGGGCCCAGCAGGGAGGTGGCTGTTCTGGTCCCCACTTAGGAAGACAGAGGCAAAGAAATCGTTAAACATGTTAGCTTTGCCGTCTGGTGTGACAACCAAGTTTCCCAACGCGTCCTGCAAGGGCCCCGCATTACCCGGGACCTTCTTTTTACCCACTGTGTATTTAAAAAAGGACTTCTTATTGTCCTTAATCTGGGAAGCTAGCCCCAGTTCCATCCTTTTTAGCAAGGAGACATTCCCGGATGCTTTTGGTGAGCCACGGAGGCTTGTGTGCTCTCCTGCTCCCTTTGATCCTTGTTGGGATTACCTTCCTTTGGGCTTGGAGGATCGTCTCCTTAAGGAGCGACCACTCTCCTTGGACACCCGGCTCCCCTCCCCTCCGGGACCTCAGCGCTTCTCCAACTATCCTCCTTAGCTCGTTGAAGTTTGCCCTCCTAAAATCTAGGGCCGCTACCTTACTGCTTGCCTTTGCCACCTTGCGCTGGATGGTAAATTCCAGCAGGCGATGATCGCTGTCGCCCAGGTGGTCGAGCACCTGCAGCCCCCGCACCAGGTCGTCACCCGTGGCCAGCACTAGGTCCAACAAGGCGTCTCCCCTGGTGGGACTGTGCACCTCCTGGGTTAGATGGAGGTCCTGCACTCTGGCCAAGAACCTGCGGGAGCGTTCAGACCTGGCTGTCTGCTCTTCCCAGCAGATGTCCGGGAAGTTCAGGTCCCCCATGCCTACCACATCCTTAGCCTTCACTACCTCTGTGAGCTGACCCAAGAATTCCTGCCCTTTTGATGGTTTTGAGCTATTAGCAAGTTTAGCTCCTTCCCCATCAACCCATTGTTTGACAAAGCTACCTGCATTCAGCTCTACATATGTGTGATGAAGTCTTCTGTCCCTGTGTGAACTAACATTATGTCCCATTAATCAGATTTGCAGACTATAACTAAAAATGCCACAGAATCTTCAAATGCGCTTCAAGGCCATAGCAGAAATTCAGGTGCTAAATATTATCCTGTCATCCCAGACCATAAAGATGAAGCAGTCAGAACTGAGATGCACCAGAGCCAACTTAGAATGGAACAATCAAGTGGTTATGATAATGCCACACTGCGCTTACTCCCTTCTGGAAGGTCCCCATTTGAAAGAGGCATGCTGTATGAATTTCTCGGCCAAAAAGCCTCTGAAAATGAGCATCCCTTGTCAATGGAGAACAGAACAGAAGAGGAGGGTTGTGTCATTGAGTCCCATAGTGATGAAGAGTATGAAGAGGATGTCATAGAACCAAGGACTCTGAACGAGATAACTACAGTAACCGATAAAACCAGTCCCTGGTCCAGTCTTGTATCTGAAGTGGAGCAGGGTCCCAGCGAGGAACTGGTACACTTGAAGAATGAAGGCCAGCACCCAGTGGATGATGGAAGTTTACAGAAAAGAGAGAATGGAAGAAGCAGCTCTTTGTCAAGTATGCTGGAGGATGACCACCACAGCCTGCCCAGCACTGCGCGATCATTTGTTAGTCCGTATACGGAAGAGAGTGAGGCACAGACAATGGGAAAAGGCCTTGAAAATCCAAATAATAATATCAGAGCAGCTGATTTGGAGGAGTTTCAGGCTGCTCATTTATCAGAAACACATCAAGCAGATGATTTGGAAGATGAGAGCACCGAGCACATCGGAGCATTGGAAGCCCAGCAAGCAGAACGAGACACAGAGTTTTGCGTAGTCTCTGGAGAACCGTTGACTCTTTCAGATAGTAGAGATTTTGCCATAGCCAAACCCTCCAGGATAGAAGAGAAAATTAGTGTGGATTTAGATGTGAGTGATCAAAGTGAGGAAGGAAGTGATTCTGAGAAAACGTATGTTAAAAGTTTGTCATCAGAGACAGAGGCTGCAAGAGACGGTGGTAGGTGCTCTGGTGAGATCCTACACGAAGAATCAGAAAAGCCTGTGAAAGCTAGTGTTGTGCTGTATCCTTTTTTGTCTCTCGTGAAGCGCGCTTTACACTTGGACTTATTTCTTAATTAGAAATCTATATGATTATCATTGCTAGGATGGGGCTACATTTCATTTTAAATGTAAAGTGGCAAGGTTAAAAACTACCTGCCAATATGAAGCCTTACAGGTCAGTATTCCCCCAAGCACAACTGGATTTTGAACAAGTTTTATACAAGTGGTTTCAAGATCATGCTTCAGCCGTTGTCCTGCTTTATGTTTAAACGGTGTTTCTTCTTGATTCGTTAATAAACTAGCCGTAAAGGAGGATGGAAACGGTTGGCCAGTCTACAGCTAAGATCCCATGTTGGTTCTTCATGTGTGAGCAAGTTAATGAGTTAACAGAAACCTTAGTCCTTTTGAAATTTTGGGATTATTGATTCTTACTTTGGCTATTCAAATTAAATTGGCTATTTAATTATTGATAGCTAATTGTAATGGGAAATTATAGTGTTTTTTTCCCCTCAGAAGTTTTTGCCAATCACTATATTGAGCAGATCAGAAGCACCTTTCAGAAAACCTGTTTTGACTAACTCCTATGTGCATAGGTTTAACAATAGTCCCCTAATTATGGGTTAGTTCACAGACTGTGTATTTGTAATGGACACAGATGAAGACAGTTTCAATCCTAACCTGCATTAGTTTTAATTAAAAAAAAAAGAAAAAATATCCATTAAAAACGTGTTGCCACATTTCAGTAATGGATGAAGTGACACCTATGTTTCACATGTTAATTTTGGTAAAGCATGTTGCAATTTTTTTCAGAATGAGAATCTTTGTGAAATATTACTTATGTATCTTGATCATCTCTTAATCGTTAGATGGCACAGACTTTCACTGTTTTAAAATTAAATAAGATGCATTTGGTGTAGTCAGAGATGCTTCAAAACCACTTTTGTCCTGAAGCCGAGTCCAAATTTTTAGCTGCAGGGTGGGGGGGCTTTGTGTAACTATACCCTGCTACGTGTTATTGCTTAACAGCTTGGTTCAGACCTGATCCTGTTGCAATTCCCAACTTCTTCCTTCCACCCCAGCACTTGGAGGTCTCCATGAGAATGCTCAATGCCGCTTCCCAGCCATCTGCCACGGCTCCTGACGTAAGTATGGTTGTCACCTTCGTTCCTTTTCTGTTCCACCTGAAGGACCCACCGCTCTTTCAGATGAGATGTCAAATGAAAGGTCCCTCGTTCCCTTCTCTGGCTTTCAAGGATTAAGTTAAGAACCCTCTGGAAGTTTAAAAAAGTGGTGGGGACAACTTCATTCCCAGTAGATCACTTCCCCTCTCAGTGAAAACATCTTTCCATATCCATGGCTGCATTAGCTACAATATTCCCGCATTTATGACAGCTGTCACATTGGCCTTGCACACTCATAGACTCTAGTTCTCCCTTCAAGCTAGGACAAACTGGAAGTAACAGAGCTGCAGGCAGTCAGTACTTTTGAAAATCAAACAGTTTATATCCTTTATGTTAGGCACCCAGCTTTGAAATTGTTACCTGGAAGTATTGCTAAGACAATCATGACTTTAGCAAGTGAGTTTACAGCGGAGAGTCTCTGATCTGGAAGCGGCAAAGTCATTCTGCAGCTGATGTGGAGGGAGTAGTGCAAACTTAGCGGTGTCCGTGAAATCATTCAGGAAAGTGATTGAATGCTTTGGCAGTATCTTAGACATGTGTAAGTCCATAAAAATACTTGTTTGCTTTGTGAGGGTAATAGGAGCATTTCATTTTCAGAAAGTTCCTGGCTGTCATCTTTTACAGGGTCCAAATATTCACATACTGCCCTAGATAAAGGGAGCTGTTTGGTTTTATAGGTGCAGATCTTGGTAGTGCAACAGCTGAGTTGTTTGCTACCACTCCCTTCAAATGTAATGTGCTCGTTCCCCTCCCTCTGACCTACTGAAGCAAATGCTGGGAAGAACATTTATGTAACTGGGAACATCTTGCTTGGCTAAACAGGACAGAACAGGCAGGACCTAATGGCCCTGAATTAATGGACACTACCTGAAAAGAACAAACAAGTTTACAGGTTTGTCACTACAGCTGGGATGTCTGAAAATTGGTCTTTTAGTTAGGCAAATTGTGGTTTATTTTAGGAGCAGCCAAATTCTCTTGTTGTAAATTGGTTTTTATACATTTAAAGTTTTCCTCTTCTAAAGCTGTCAAAAGTTTTCAGTAACCAAATATCCCTTGGTTCAACTTTTCATTTTCACCATAAATCTTCTGAGCCTATTCTCAAAGCTCCCTACGTCCATTTAGTTTTCCATAGCTAACCTCTGCTCCCGTTCTCACGCCAGCAGTTTAGTGGTACATCTTCGCTGCAGAATCACCACCACCTCTTCTTAGCAGAAGAACCTTCTTCTTCTATGTATTTTTAAATCACTATCTGTACTCATGACTTTATGTAAAAATCAAAATACTGCTTGAATCACCTCTTCATCCAGCCACTAGTTAAATGGTTAGAGCATTAGAAACCTACACCTGAATGGGACTTTTTGGATGTTACTATTATAGGAATGATTAATGATCATTAGGAAGAGTTAGCAGAACAGTATTGTATCAAGAGGATTTTCCTTACACTGAACACTTAATTCCAGGAATGTTGTATCGATCTTTGCAGGGCTACATTTTATTCTAAGAGGGCATATTGGCCATAT
This sequence comes from Crocodylus siamensis, assembly GCF_052110815.1. NCBI lineage: Eukaryota > Metazoa > Chordata > Crocodylia > Crocodylidae > Crocodylus > Crocodylus siamensis. Next base: position 417,283,077 of record NC_143395.1, on the reverse strand, counting down.
CCAGTGCAGGGCCCAGTGTGTTATACAAGCAGTAAGAGAGATTCCCTGCACCAAGCTGCAGTTTAAGCAGACCAGATGGACGAAGGGTTAAAGAAAAGAAGCCCTGTAACTGATTTACAAGAAGAAGCAGGTAAATGACTTGCTCAAAGTCTCACTGCAGATCTGTGGATAAGCTAAGAACTGCACCCAGTTGTCTCAAGTCAAGTGCTTTAACCACATAAGAACAAGAGTAAATACAGTAGCATCTGAAATAATCACTGTCCCTTTAAAAATATGGAAAAAAGTCATTCAGTTGGCAAGATGGGCGTTCAAGTCCAGTGCTCTTTATAGTTGGCGGCAGGATTGGCGCGTGTACGTTGAATTACTGCATCTTTCTAAATGTTGATCCATTTAAAAGGGAACTGGAAGGCTTGAACTGCCATGGTTTCTGCTCCCCAGGTTTGTTGTTGATTTGTCCTGACTGTCGCTTTCTAACTCGGCTTGCTTTTCTCTGTTCCGCAAACTTCACATACCTGGGACGGGACATCAGGCAGAAACCTGAGCTGCAGCTGCTCTTCTCAGCTGAGGATCAACAACCCCCTTTTGCCCATAAGACAGCTGGCAAGCAGGCCTTACCCAGCTTCTCTAGAGCCTCTGCCCCCATCTCCCTCACCCAGCACTCTCCTGCTTGTTTTTTTCCTTGGTCCCTGATGGGAGCATAGGTGGGCCTCCACAATCACATGGAGAAAGGCAGAGGCACTTGTGGAGAGAGTGGGATTACCAGCTGCTGTGACTGAGGACAGCAAGTAACTCTTCTTGGAGAGGAAGCTGCAACTCAGGTGTTAGTTTGACATATTCCTGGTCTTTGAAATTTGTACAACACCCACCCCCTGCGCCCCAAACTAGAACTCCAGTTAATTTTCTCCACCTCTAGCTCTGGTTCCATCCTCCATGTCTTTCCCATCTCCTCTGCTCCATACGGCTCACCCTCGTGCCCTCCAGCCTGCCAATGCCAGCTTGATCAGCCCCACCTTCCCTGTACATCAGTGTCTGCGGACCTCCTCACGCCTCCTTCTTCTCTGCCCCTAATCTACAGAATAGCCGCTCCAAACTGATCCTTAAGGTCATATATTGACTTCCAATCTCCTATCAAGACTCTGTTATAACCTTAGGACATCAGCCCACTAATGAAGGCTAGGTATAGCACAGACAGTGCTGGCTGATCTTTACTTACTTTAAAGATAAAGCTACTTTTTAAGTGTCAGAACCAACGTTGCACACATTGCCAAGGTGTGTAGCCACATACAGCCTATTCTTCTCACTGGTTCCCTCTTCTTGCATCCATTGTTCTGTCTTCTTTTTAGGTTAGACCCCAGGCTCTTTGAGACATGAATCTTACCTCCTTATGTGTATGCCTGGCATCTAGCACACTGGTGCCTTGATTCTGATTTGTGACTTCCAGGCATCCTCTTGGTATAGAAGAATAAATAGTAAAGTGATTGTAGAGTAGGGTAAATGCTTTCAAACCCCAGTTGAAGCCTCCTTCCTGCAGAGTTGATAAATCACCCTATGAGGCCATCTGGAAAAATGTTTGTTGTTGTTTTTTTCAAACTGGAAGGTTAAATAAGCTTTTTGTTAAGATTTATCCTTCTCTCCTTTGAGAATATCCTGACAATAACTTTTATGCTAAAACCAGTGCAGGAAAGAACTTCTTTTTATTCTTTTCTTGGTGAATTTACTATTGAGCCAAATCAGAAGGAGTTGCCTTGTATTATGACACTGACCCTGTCAGATGCTCATGATTTAGTAGAGCCTTGTTCATGGTGAAGCTGGAACAGCTAAGAAATAACCCAAACAGCCTTTCTTGCTGCCTGTGACTTCCTAGTTTTTGCTACCGTATCAGTTACCACCGTCTGCAACCACTTTTCTAAAACTAGCAACTTGCTTTTTATTTTTCTGTGCTATGGGTACTTAGAGGACACGAGGTAAGGATGCTTTACATTGCAAAACTGTGATCTTCATCCGTTGGACAGAACTACTGAGATTTTTTTCACCTTATGGCTCATATGCTCAGAAAGGAAAAGGGGAGCATTATACAGCTAACTATGCATCTGAATTAGCTTGTGTGTGGAAAGAATAATGTATACCAAGCCTCCATGGTTTCATACAAACTTTTTACTGTACGGGAGGCAAATGTAGGTGCAAGGTCACTTCTGACATGCAGTTGTGCAGTCTGTTAAGTCTAATGCAAAAACAGAACCAACTGCCAGATATACTCATTGCTCCAGAGATGCAAAACGATCATTGCTTCAGGCTCTCTTTCTTGGTCAGAAGTCTCAGGCATTTGAAATAGCCCAAGCCTCCAAATCTGAATAAAATACTGACCAGCCTTCTGGGTTTATTTCCTCATTTGACGCATAGTCCTTAGATAAACCTTAGATGATCTGCACCCTCCCAGAAAATCACTGCCACTTCTATAATAGGAAAATTGAAGTGTGATCTTTTAATACACAAGGTCTCTTCCCGCCACCCCCGGCTGCTTTTCTGACTGACGATATGCTAATAAGGCTTTCTATCGGCCACTGATCCTGTGTGATTGAGTTGGCACAGAGAGATAGAAAGGGCAGGTGTCACCTCATGAGCTGACCTGGCACTGGTGGTTTCTCAGTCCAGGGAAGGGGTAAACATGTTGTTTCACATGCTTGCTCTGGAAACTATGCAGGAGGTTAAAATTGGTACTTCTCATTAAGCTGCCAAAGGTGCCTCTTGAAAATGTCAGTTTGGTGCGTTTCACTAAGTGCTCTAGGCTTGAACTGCGTGCAAGGCATTAGCACAAGTGTGAGAGGCACAGAAAGATTGCTGTGCAGAAGTCTGCAGGCAGCCTCCTTCTGTATGATTAGCCCAGAAGATTCAGCGAACCTTAACTCTGCTGGAAGCTTGCCCTCCAACAACGCTTCAGGACAGATCCCCAGCTCCAACGCGCCTGTGCTCAAGATGTGTGGGGCGTGACCAAAGGGGTCCTACTGGTTTGCATGCTGCTTTCTGGATTTAGTGCAACTTTGGCACGTCCCACATCACCCACTATATTCCTAGACTGGGAGAAACGCTAGCCATCAGTCAGGCACTGTCTAATGAGGAGCAACCCCTTCCTGTGACTCATGTCCTGTTTCTGAGTTTTGAGGTTTGTGTAATCAGGACGCTCTGTCATTGATGACTGATATAAAATCTGAGGGAGGGCAGCCCTTGGTGACCTGTAGCAGCTGGTGTCTGGCACTTTCCTCTGGTTTTCTTCTGAGGCTCCTACCACTGGAAGCTCACAGCACCTCGCAGCCTTTCACATCAGCAGGACACAGTGCCACAAGCTGAAGAGCTGCATGTTGAGCTGCATGTATTTGCACATACAATGCTAGAGCATCATGTCTGACAGCAGCAGACTTCGTTCCTCCAATGCTGGTCTGACACTAGAGTTAAGTATGGGCTGATAAAGAGTTGGACCAAAAATACCTCTCTCCCCTTCTCCAGTTGCTCCAGGTTGACTTCATGACTTCTTTGCTGAATGAACAACAGTGTGTTGCATTGTTCTGATCATTATCCGTGGCATCTTCCAACAAAACCAGGGCCAATAACATCTGAATTTCTTATTTAAAAAAAAAAGAATTTTTAAAAAAATCCAAATGTTCATGCTTTCTTTAGACGTAGAAACAAAGTGGACAACCCCTACATATATTTGCCCTTTTTAGGGTCCTTTTTGAGAACTACTTATGTGCAAAGAATAAGGTTTTTCCACCTGCTTTTGGATTACTCGTGACCGAAAAAGCTTTTTGTTCTTCCTCAAATTTCCACCTCAAAAGTGACTTTAAAGAGAACTTGCTGCTTGCTCTCTCAAGGTTTCTGTGAGGCTGGGTTCAAACTGCAGCCACAGAGGAGAACTTTCTCACAAGTTAAGAGCATGTGAAAACAGGGGCATTGCAAGAGCCCCACTGTAATCGTAAAACCTGCCCCAGTCATAACCTGTAATGATGAAGCGATTTGAGAACTTTGGACGCCGCCAGTGGTTTCTGCAGCGCTCGGGAGATGGGGTAGACAAAGGTCTACCCATATCTCCACGATTGCAGTGATGAATCACAGGTCATTTCTAAATGATCATATCCCCTGAGGCTTTTATAGTATCACACACACTATTCTGCTTTCTTTGGGGTGTTAGGGCCAGACCTTGCTCCCACTGAAGGCAGTGGTAAAATTCCTCTTGATTTCCATGGGATCAGGTAGTATTTACTGCTTAACTGTATGCACGATTGGGGTTGGTATGTTTGAAGTTATTAAACTGAGCTGGAGCACTTGGCATGTATTCTGCTTGCACTTGCAAAACCAGCAAATGCACTGGAAGGCTAAAAGTCCTGTAACATGAAGGAGGTGAAATTCTGTTGCCGTTTGCAGGTTTAACACAGAACGGGCATGTCTGATGGTCGTGTACTTGCACCAACAAGGCCAGTTCCCACGCAGCCCGCCTCTGAAAGCATTTCCATTTAGTTCCAGAGTAGCCATGGGCAAAAGTCATCATTTGTGGACAGAATCATGTGAAAACCTTCAGCTTTACAGAGCTAAGATGTTTCACTGAGACTCGGAAGTGGGGACCGATTTGAGGAGTGAATGAGGGAGGCTGCGTATGCTGTGATGGAAAAGCAGGCTCGGCTCTGGGAACAGCCAACTGTTAATCTCGCCTAGCGCTACAGCACCCTGATTATAGGCAGGGTTACAGGGCTCTAGTCCAGTCTCTTGTTCCCATCAGTGGCCACCACTTGATGCTTCAGAAGAAGGTGCAAGAAACCCACCGGGTGAGCAAATGTGGCGGACTCTCCCCACAAAGTTTTCATTGTCTTCTCTAATAAGAGTGGCTTTTAAGCCCTGGAGTATGAGATTTTTACATCCCTTTCATCCTTGTTAATGTCTGGTCTTTGAATCTTGCTGTGTCCGTGACCTCCATGACATCCGTGGTAGTGAATGCCACCACCTAGTTACACATCCTCTTGGAAATCCTTTCATACCATGCCCCCTTTCCATTCCATAGACTCATAGAAAATGAGATCTGGAAGAGATATCAGGAGGTCACATCTAGTCCAACCCCTGCTCAAAGCAGGACCACCCCCAGCTGCATCATCCCAGCCAAGGCTTTGTTTAGTTGGGTCTTAAAAACCTCCAGGGATGGAGATGCCACAGCTTCTCTGGGTGGCCTATTCCAGTGCTTCACAACCCTCCTAGAGAGACTTTTTCCTAATATCTAACTTACACTTCTCTTGCTGCAACTTGAGCCCATTGCTCCTTGTCCTATCATCTGCCACTACTAAGAATAGCCCAGCTCCATCCTCTTTTGCAGCCTCCTTTCAGGGAGTTGAAGGCTGCTATTCAATCCCTCCCATCTTCTCTTCTCCATACTAAATAAACCCAGTTCCCTCAGCCACTCCTCCTAAAGCAACGTGTCCATTGCTCTTTGATTAGAAACAGAGAACACAAGTTCCAGATCTATCCCCTTTGCAGTAGTCATGATTGTGCAAATCCCGATAACGTCCCCTGATAATATGGCCTGATTAATACCAACCTTTACACTAGAGGGAATACGTTGGTGAGGAGGTGCAATATGTAAACAGGGGATGCCAAAGTTAGAGGAATAAATGTAAATGAAAGGGAAGTTCTGTACAAGCTCCATCCCCAGCACTGCTTAATTCATCATAAGGAGTGGAATTCCAATGCAGAGTAAATGCTGCTGCTACACTTTTAATCATATAAAATACAGGTAATAATGAGTAAGCCTTGTGTAGAGGATTCCTGAAGTTGGCTAGTAATGTGTGATCATAGCCTTGGCTGGAGAACTGGTTAGAAATCCGTTGCCATTGTTACAGCAGAGACCTATTGCACTGGTGAAATGCGGTCCCCTCTAGGGCAGAACCAAGCCATTGTCAAAGGCCTCACAGCTTAGACCCAAAAGCGAATGTTCATCACTTTGAAATGAGAAGAAATATATAGAGAAGCAGAACTTAGCGTCTGACCACATGCTAAGTAGGATCACTGCGGTCACAGTCTTAGAGTGCTGCAGGATCTTTTAATAGCTGATGGGTCTGTCTGATCTGATCGAGCCGATATGCCTAGCTGAGAGCTGGCATGCTGATGGGCTGCAGCTTTGGAAAAAGACATTGAAGGTTTTATTCACAGAGGTGAAGTTTGTAACTGGAAGCAGAACCCAGTGCCTGGCTGTTCTGGGCAGTGATACAGGCCTTTTCTCAGCACCTCTGAGCCTGCAGCTTGCACTTTCCAGATGACTCATCTGCTAACAGTGTACAGAGGTCAAGAGCATTAGTGCAGAGTCAGCTTCTTCTGGTTACTGTTTTTCCAGCTGGTACTAATGCTTCATCCGTCTCTCTGACGCTTGGCAGCGAGGAAGGGAGGGTGGGGGTGGAAAAATGAGCTGGTGATAACGACTCCTCTGAACAACCTTGAGAGAGGCACACTGTACACAGGAGACTGGATGTGGGATCATAGGCCTATATCTCTATTAGATCCTAGCATCTGTCACCATCTCTGCATTTATTTCCCCTCCCCACCCCCAGTTTCTTGTATTTATATTTGGGAAATCCTCTTGAAGATCTCGAACAAGAGCATCATTATAAATCCTTGCAGGGTTCATAGAAATAGGGTTGGAAGGGACCTTGTAGACCTTCAAGTCTAACCCCCCCGCCTGGGCAGGAAAAAACGGCTCAAATGACTCCAGCCAGGTAGGCATCAAGCCTCTTAAAGCACCCGAGGGTAGGAGCTAGCACCACTTCCCTTGGAAGTTGGCTCCAGATCCTAGCCACCCTGACCGTGAAGTAGTTCTTACAGATGTCTCATCTAAACCTCCTCTCCAACAACTTGTGGCCGTTATTCCTTGTTATGCCAGGGGGGAGGCTATGGGGAAACAAGGTCTCTCCCAAACCCTTCTGGTCCTCCCTCGTGAGTTTATAGACGGTCACCAGGTCCCCCCTCAGCCTTCGCTTGTGAAGGCTGAACAGGTTCAGGTCCCACAGTCTCTCATTGTAGGGTCTGCCCTGTTGTCCCCTGATCATGCAGGTGGCCCTCCCCTGGACCCTCTCAATGTTGTCCACATCCCTCCTGAAGTGCGGCGCCCACAACTGGACGCAGTACTCCAGCTGCGGCCTGACCAGTGCCGCATAGAGGGGGAGGATCACCTCCCTGGCTGTACTTGAGATGCACCTGTGGATGCACGACAAGGTGCGGTTAGCCCTGCCAACCGTGACCTCGCATTGTCGGCCCATGTTCATCTTGGAGTCAGTAATGACTCCCAGATCCCTTTCTGCCTCCGTGCTCTCAAGAAGGGAGTTTCCCATCTTATAAGCGTGCTGCTGTTACTACTGCCCACGTGCAGCACCCTGCACTTGTCAGTGTTGAAACGCATCCTGTTTTTGCTAGCCCACCCCTGTAATTTATCCAGGTCTTGCTGCGGTCTTTCCCTCCCTACTAGCGTGCTCACCTCACCCCAAATTTTGGTATCATCAGCGAATTTAAACAGGGTGCTTTTCACCCCGTCGTCCAAATCACTGATAAAGAAATTGAACAGCGCGGGCCCAAGGACCGAGCCCTGGGGGACTCCGCTGCCCACTTCCCCCCAGGTCGAATATGACCTGTCCATCACCACGCTCTGAGTGCGACCCTTCAGCCAATCTGCAATCCATCTGACTGTGTAGGCATCAATGCCACAGTCACCCAATTTTTTAATGAGGATGGGGTGGGAGACGGTGTCAAAGTCCTTGCTGAAGTCCAGAAAGACTACGTCCACGGCGACACCTGCATCCAAGGCTTTTGTGACCTGATCATAAAAGGCAATCAGGTTGGTCTGACATGACCTGCCCCTAATGAAACCGTGCTGGTTGCCCTTGAGCATCATCTCTGAGGCCGGCCCATCACAGATGTGCTCCGTGATGATCTTCTCAAAGAGTTTCCCTAGGATTGAAGTAAGACTGACGGGCCTATAGTTGCCCGGGTCCTCCCTCCTCCCCTTTTTTAAAGATGGCAACCACGTTGGCCATCTTCCATCTCGGTATGCTCCCTGCCACTGTTGTGGTCTCCTTCACAAGCCAAGCCTCTCTGCTGCATTGTAACACAGCAGGGCACTGCTGGGTCATAATATGATGGATGTTGATGTTCTTCTACGTGTGATGGGTTAAAATAAATTATGGCAGCTGGGCTGGGTCTACATAACGGCTTCTTAATCATGCCACCACCTGGGTAACCTCTTTGTAGATCCACACCAACCACGCTGCCCAGCTATGGTACAGTAGAGGCCAGTAGGTCAGCGGAACACGCCATACGCTTCTGAACATCAAGTCAGTGACTTAGGCATCTGTTTTTGAAAAGGCAGGTCTTTTAGTTTGGTTGTTACAGAGCCTGGGCCCTCTATACATGGAAATTTAAAGCCAGTGGTACAGCAGTTTTGGTGACCAACCATACTGTCCCCTCTGCTGCTAGCAGGCTTGTTGGGCTGATGGCTATGCGCCTGATAAATGAGGTGGATGATAAAACTAGTATTAGTAGTGAGACGGTGAGAGCAGCAGAGTCTGCATGAAATGGCTGGCAGACAAGGTTGTTTGGGTGAATCTGATATCTTTTATTAGACCAACTTAAATAGTGGGAAAACAATTATTAAGCAAGGTTTTGGGTTCAAAACCCCTTCATCAGGCTAAGGAAGTTTCAGCAGTTGTTGTATGCTCCTCCTGGCTGGAATGGAACGTAAAGAAGCCAGAGGCCGGGCTGGTGTGCATGCAAGACGAGTCAGTGAAAACGTAGATTGAGGAGTCAGCGGGTAAGAGACAGGCTTGGGCGCAGGGGTGGGAAGAGAGAAGGGGGATGAATAGTGGAGAGAGACCTGGAGAGTCAGCTGTCAGGCAGGTTATGATGTGTCATAAATCCAGTGTCTATATTCACTCCATGATCTTTAGTATCCAGGAGATTGATGAAGTGGAGTTCATAGGCTCGTCTCTGGGAAGTGTTTTGTAAGTTCCCTTCGAGGATCAGGACTGAGAGATTGGAGAGAATGGTTTTCTTGTGAGAAATGTGCCCCCACCGGTAATTGGGTATTCCTGTCTTTGATAGATGTCCGGTGCGCGTTCATTCTGGCACGCAGGTGTTGTTTGGTCTCTCCTACGTATTTTCCATCAGAGCATTTGGTGCATTGGATGAGGTGTGTGACATTTCTGGATGTGCAGCTGGAAGATCCGGGAATGCTGATGGCTCTGCTGTGGGGTGTAGTGATTGCGGGGTGGTGGAGAGGTGTTGGCCGGTTTTGCATTTCTTGTCCTGGCATGGTCTGGATCCATCTGGTGTGTTCTGGGCCTGAGGAAGTTTGCTTCTGGTGATGAGGTTAGCAAGGTTCAGTGCTTGTTTGAAGGCTGGGATGGGTGGCTCTGGGAAGATCTCTTTAAGAATAGGGTCTCTTTCTAGAATGGGTTGGAATTGTCTGAGGATTTTCCATATGGGCTCGAGGGAGGGGTGATATGTCATAACCAGCAGTGTGCGACTTATGGGGGTAGCAATCCCAGGAGATCTCTTCAGTGCAAATGCGGTGGTATCTGAGGGCTTGGCTGTATATCACAGCTTTCTTGGTGTGTTTGGGGTGATTGCTGGTTCTGTGCAGATACGTATGTTGGTCTGTGGGTTTCTTGTATAACGTGGTCTGTATTTTACCATTCTGGATACTGATCATTGTGTCTAAAAAGGAGATGTTGGTGCTGGAGTATTCTAAAGAAAGTCGGATGGAGGTTGCTGAATTTCTGATGGAACTCAATCTGAGATTGCAGGTTTTCAGTCCAAATGATGAAGATGTCATCAGTACATCTTAAGTATAGCAAGGGTTTGATGGTGCAGTTCTTGAGGAAGTCATCTTCCAGGTGGCTTATAAAAAGGTTGGCATATTGTGGGGCCATTTTGTGCCCATAGCTGTTCCCATGGTCTGGAGGAAGTGTTGGTTATTAAAAATGAAATTGTTGTGTGGGAGGATGAAGTGATATCTTTGGGTCTGTATTCTGAGTTGTAATCCTGTTCCTGTAGATATGCAAGGCAGGCTTGGATGCCATCCTGGTGTGGGATGTTGGTATATAGGCTGGCAACGTCCGTGGTGGCTAGGAGGCTGTTGCTGGGAAGGTGGTCTATGTTTTTAAGTTTCCATAGAAAGTCTGTAGTGTCTTGGACAAAACTTGCTGTGTGGGTGACGAGCGGTTTTGGGATTGATTCAATGAAACCTGATCTTTCCTCAGTTAGGATCCCATGGTTGGACATGATAGGTCTGCCAGGGGTCCCTTGTTTGTGGATTTTAGGGAGCATGTAAAAAGTCCCCGGGTTAGGTAGCGGGGGGATCAGGGTCTGTAGTTTTTCTTGTAGTCCTGATGGAAATGATTTGATGGTGTTGTTGAGTTTCTTGGTGAAGAGGGGAGTAGGATCTTCTTGTAGTTCTTTGTAGTAGGTGGTGTCGGAGAGCTGTCTGTTGGCTTCCTTTATGTAGCCTTCACGGTTTGGGATGACTGTGGCTCCTCCTTTATCTGCTGGTTTTATTACTCTGTGGCGGCTAGATCTTAGAGGTTCTGCGGCCTTTTCTTCCGGCAGAGCGAGGTTGTTGCTGTGCATGTGTTGCTGATTATTTCCTTGTTCATTCTTCCCTGAAGCAGTCAATGTAGCGGTCCAGGTTAGGGTTTCGTCCACAGTGAGGTGTCCAGTCTGATGTTTTTGGGGGGTTTGGGGTTGATCGTTTCCTGAATGTTGTCAGAGGAATGAGTTGTTGTTGGGAGTGGGTTCAGTTTGGTGGTGGAAATAGTCCTGGAGGCGGAGGAAGAATTCTAGTTCTCCGTATTGAAGTATTTTATTGGAGTATTTTTCTGGACAGAAATTTAGGCCTTCAGAAAGGACAGATTTTTCAGTTTGGTAAGTGTGCGTGTGGAGAGATTGATAATATTTGTGGGTTGGTTGCTGCTTTCAGGTTTATCAGGTCTGAGGTTGGAAGGCTGGACGGCATTGGTGTTGTTCCCTGGATGGTTGTTTTGCAGCCGGAGAACTTGTTCTTGGAGCAGTTTGTTCCATTTCGTCTTTTTGTGTAGGATGAATGCTGTAGAAAGTTTCTCGTAGTCTCTTTGTATCCATTGTATATTATTAGGGAAGATGATTGGATTTCTGTCCTTTAAGTTGTTGTCGTATGTGGTGCTTTCCTTCCTGAGTTGGTCTCTTTTGGAGGAGATTAGGTGAAGTAGATGATTTCTGATTTTCTCTGAAGTTCTTCTGCATAGCTGCAAGGCATATTTGGAGTTGTGTGTAGTAGTCAGAGGACTGTAGATGTTCAGTCCTCAGGGAACGAAGTTGTGTTTCTTGCATAGGCTTAGAAAATATATGTTGCTGTTGAGTTTGGCTTCTTTCTTTTTCCAGTTGTACAGTGAAATGGCTGGTGCACTTATCATAGCTAAGTGATGCCCTTGTCAAGGAAGATGAATGGCGAGGTGCCCATTAGGAGCTAGGTGCCCATTAGTCCTGGGGGGTGGTTTAAGGGCATTGTATTGTATGGGCTTGCATTAATGCACCCTTAGTTCTAGTGTGGAGTGGGCAAAGCCTGTGGGTAGGAGCAACCTCCTGGAAGATGCAAAGGGCTATCTTCCTGACCCATTCTCATGAGGATGATCCATGCGTTGCATGTGCCTCGGACCGTTGTGCTGAGTCTGACGCTTAAATCACCAGCAAGATAATCCCCTACCCACCGTTCACTTTAAAATATGAAGCAGATGAATAAGGGCCCCCAAGCCCTTCTCCCTAGAGAGGCTGGCTTACCTTGGGGGACCCTGCCGACAGCTGCCATGCCCAAGTATGACAAACACCACTCAGTTCCTGCAGCCCAGCCATGTGGGTGAAAGGTTAGCCAGGCTGCTCTGTTCAGCAGGTGATAAGCATATCTGGAGCTTATTTCAGAAGTCCCAACTATACCGAGGAACATGCTCATATTACACTACAGATGGCTTCCCGTTCATAATGGGCATGGACTCAAGGCTGCCCATACCTCTGGGCTCCAAGCTTGTGGGAGCAAGAGTAGGTTTCCTTCAGTCCCTTTGCTACCGTTCATCTCGGTGGATAATGTAGAACGGGCTTCCCTGAACAAGTGAAGAGCCAGGGGAAAGCAAATGAATTCAAATCAGCACTCGGGTACTTGCCACTCCAGTCTCGTGTGTATCCATGCTTGCGTGAGTAGCAGCGCTGCATGAAGATGGGCCCAGGTTACCTGTGTGGTTTAGTGTAACCCTTTTGTTGGAGCGTTAATGCCCAATGGCACCCCACTGTAGCTCCACACTGGGCACATACATCTACGCGTTCATTAACGCACTATAGTTACTGCGCAGGAACTTGCATTACTGCGCAGTAGCACCGGTGCATCATTTTTTAGTGACGTTTACTGCACAGTCACTTAATAACACGGCACAGTAACGTATTAGCATGGCTTTTGCCCAGCACGCTACTGCGCCGTGTTATTAAGCAACTGTGCAGTGTCTTGTGTAAACGCACTCACTGTTCGTTAGCAGCAGGTTTGGGCACGGGTGGAGGGACCTGAGCTGCAGCACAGGAAATACGTAAGCTGCGTGTGGTTAAAGTCTAGGTCTTAATTTAGTAGCTTGAGACCTTATTGTATTTGGGCCCCAAACTGTGACCTACAGACACATTCTAAGGGGAAGATGGTTTCTAAATCCCTTTGGGTACGGAGGAGTAGGCTGCTCTGTTTAGTAGCTTTGCATAGGAAAGCTCTTTGGGTTGAGAAACCCATGTGCCTCTGGGGAAGGGTGTTAGCATGCATGCACACAGATCTCCCTGACCTCCCACCAGATAGTCCCCAGGTACAGGAACCACGTGGAACGCACACAAATGGCTGCTGGTGCATAGAGAAGCAGCAATCTGGCCATTGGCATATTAATAAAACCATGGGGTTTAGTTTCAGGTTGTTCAAAGCAACAAGAGGCTAAAGATTCCCTGTTCAGGTGAAGCTGGTTCTTGGGCTCCTGGTGCTTGGAGCTAATGGGTGGCGTTTAAGCTCTGAGGCAAGTTGGTGGGGATTTTTGAGAAGTTCAAAGGTCAGCGCTGAGAAAGCCGGAGAAAACTCCGTTCAGTGCAGGACAGCTGGTGGGTCAGTGCCGGCAGGCTGTGTCATCGGTTTTCCGTTGCTCCTCACCTCCAGCTCTGGAGAGACCGTGCACGTGCCCTGGGGAGAGGCTGGAGCTGTCTCCTAAAGAACTGGAGAGCCAAAGTGGCAGCAGTGTAACTAGGCATGGGCCACCAGGGCACAAGCCACGGGTGCTGACTAAGTCGGTGGCCCTGTAGTGGAGGCAGGGAGGCTCCAGCCACGGAGATCAGGGACAGAAGTCCCCTCATCAGCGTCCTCCCCTTGCCCTCCCATGGGGAGATGCTGCTGTAGGGGGGGTCAGCATGATCAGCACCCAGCAGGTTACCCCTGTCTCTGCCCCTGCACCCATCTTTTTTTTTATGCCAAATTAAGGGCTTTGCATTGTTACTTACTTTGGCAACTGGGGACAGTGACTGCATTAACCCCAGAGCTGCCAGCCACACCAACAGACCCTCCCCGCACAGCCATGCAAGCAGAGAGAAGTGCAGAAAGTCAGCCAGCAGCAGCAAGAGAAAGAGAAGTGACCTGGGGATTTGCAAACCCCTTCAAATTTCAAGTCTAAGCAGAGGAGCTTTGTGGGTGGCGAGGGAAGGGAGCATTAAAAGCAGCTTAGAAAGCGACAGTAAAATTAGCCATTCACATAGGTTGTCTCACATGCACGTCCTGAGACCGCTGCGAGAAACATGCCCTGCCCAGATGTTCCCACTCGGCGTGTGCTACTTGCTGAGAAATGCTGTGTCATTGTTTTCTGCCTTGTGTACAAGGACGGCACCAGTTTCAGGTCCTACTGCACTGACTACACACCATTTTTTTTTTTTTTCCAGTAATCAGCTCTTTCAGAATAAATAGGGCTTATTTCTCAGCTGGGGTCTCAGGATGGCCAGGGGAGCAGTAAAACCATACCCACACTGTATGACATTGTGAGAACTGTCACCGAAAGCAGAACGGGAACCCAACCGTTCTCAGCTACACAGATGACTCCGCTTTTCCCAGAACCACTGCTGTCCTTCCTTGTGACGAGCAGAGCACCACTCTGCATTTTGCCTGGTGCTTAGTGCTGTCACTGTCTCTTCCTCAGGCCGGAAGCGGTGCCGCTGCCGGGGGAATCCCGTACCGGAGGCAAAACCGACTCAGACCAAAACTGACCTCAGCTGATCTGCCGGAGCAGGAAACAAGAAGAATCGCCCGGATATTTTCAGCACAGTTGTCCAAGAAAGAATAGCCTGGCTCTGAGAGGCTGTGTCTCGAGGCTTGTTGCATTCCTCAGGCCCTGCCTTTGGGGAGCCTGAAACCCTGGGGAAACTAAACTACTTCGACTGCAAAGCCATCCAGCCGTCCCACCCAGGCCTCCTCTTCTGAAAGAAACGTGGAGGTTTGCCTGCACGCAAAAGCTGGGGATCTGGAGGCTGAACACCCTGACCCCATGGATCTCGGCGGAGCCTGTGGGTGTTGTGCAGGCAGTAAGGTCAGATCCCTGGACACCTATTTTCACCGGTGTCCTGTGAGTTTTGTCACTAACTCCAGCTCTGTATTTGAAGCTGCAAAGTTTTATCTGCTCTCTGGGTACTTCCAAAGCCTTACACTCGGGGAAGATTCAATAATGATCTCTTTGCAGGCTAGGTAATGAAACATCCTATTTTTGGATAAGCTGTGGGTGTTTTCCTCAACACAGGGTAGGGGAAATGTTTGAAGTAGTTTCACTCTTAAGAGAAATGAAGTGTCAGTTCATTTTACTCACTGAGGGAAAATCCATCCAAATTCTCTGCAGCAGGATGCACAGTGACAGCCCCCCGTTGAATGGCCACACATAACCCAGGCTGGGAAAGCCATGATTTTGCACATTAAGTGACTTTTAAAAAACATTTTTCCATTTGCAAGACAAATCTCTTCCTGTGGGAGCTGATGCTAATTTTTACACGGCTTCTGTGCATTGCACATAAAATGCAGTGATACTATAAAAATACGAATCTTTTTTGTGAGTGGGTGTGTGACTTTGTGTAAATTATTTTTCCTATTTTTTATGAACGTGTAGAGTCATTTCTAACTAAAATCGATCAACAGCTTTGAGTGTCTGAAGGGACCTGACTTGAACCCAGACGAGGATGATTTATTTTTATACAGATGTTCCAGTGCCACTTGTCATCCATGTTTCAATAAAAGAATCCCGGTGTTTTTGTGATGTCTGCTGCGTCTGGTACTGCTGTAGAAGCAAGTGGTTCCTGGGCTGGAGCATTAGAGGCTGCTCCTGCTCCTAAAAGAGTCGGTGATAGCACTCTTGGCTTCGGCGTTGCAGGCAGAGAACAATAGTGACATGGTAGCTGCTTTCCCAGCTGCTGCAACGCTTGACATGCGCGAGGGGTGCCCATGACAGCACCCAGGAAGCTGACATGCGGTTGTCCCTGGCTGAATCCCTGCCTCCCATTCAGACAATGCGCCTGGCACAATTATTTTGTTAATGTCTTCAGTGCCTGTGGTGGGCCCAGACAAGGACAGGCGATGTTGCCACTATCAGATGTCTCGCAATCCCATAAACAAGCAACAGCAATCATGAACTGAATGTCCCGACTCCAGCAACTCGATAGCTCCTGGCAGGCCAGCCTGTGGCTGAGCCCTCTTCTGCTCCGGGCTCTTCATGCCCACTTAGTGTCAAATGAATGGGGACATCGGTGCTGAGCAGAGGGGTGACTGCCATGGTGCTGGGGGGAGCCATTTCTATACCTTCTTCCTCTTACATTGACGTCACCGGCTGTGCCTTCCTCTCCGTAGCAGGGGACATGGGGTCTTGTATATTAATAACCTTTACAGCAGCATGATGTTGGCTGCATGGTTCCTTTGCTTCACCTGTGGCAGGATCAGGTGCAGTGCCTTGTGTTGTATCAGGGTTGATTTGCTAAGAGGCTGTATAGAATTGGTGATATGGCTGCTCTAACCCCCTTCAGCAGGGAGTTGGGCTAAGTGGCCTTTGGAGGTCCCTTCCAGCCTCACTTCTCTATGACCCAGCAAAACCCCCTGGCATGGGGAGGACATGCAGAAAGAAACAGCATGAGGACCTGGACGATGGTCTGTGCTGCCATTGTGTTGACCAACGCGCAAGAGCGGCAAGAGTGAAACTGGGTGTTCTCATGATCCTAAGAGCAGGGCAGTCAGGACAAAGGCCTACTCAGCCCTATTAAAACTAAGTTGTCAAGGGAGTTAAATGAGCCTAATGTCCTTTGCGGGGTAGAAGAAGAGCCTCAAATCTGCCCCCGTGCACACGGAAGAGTCGAGGTGCGCTCCTGCTCTGCCGGGCTGTTGAATCGGTTCCAAAGGTTCTTCCTTTCCTTAGCGCATCTCGTGCATTTGAGTTCTCAGTGCTGTTCACCCCAAGCATTAAGCAGAGGGAATAAAAAGTCACCTCTCAAATCCAGCAGGTTTCCCTTGCGTGGCTTCTCTGGTTACCTATGCTCTCCAGTCTGCCAGGAGGTGAGGGGTCAAGCAGATCTGGAAACGAAAGGGATGTGGCCTGCTTTTGTCCATCACAGGACGTGACAGGCTCCCGCAGCACCGTACTTCTCCGAATGAGGGGTGTCATTCAGAGCTGGATCCCAGGGGCGAGAGTTTCTCGTGACACTGCTCTGGCCGGGGGGTTCCAGTTGCTACTGCTGAGACAGCCCGTGGTGTCAGGCCACGATCCACCACAGGCTTCAGGAAGGGGCTGGCCCCACCTCGGCATGAGTGTACATCTTGCAGCAAGAGCCTCCTGCCCCTCTCATTGCAGTGTATGCTGTTGCAGCACATGCAGGGATGAGGGCAGGACTGTTCCTGACCTACGGCCTCCCGGCAGCATCCCGTACTGGGGCAGAGTGGAGGTGGAGGCCTTGATCTTTCCCATGGGGACAGAGCCTGGGGAGAAGTCTCACTGCGGAGGTGGCCACAGGAGCTTGGGCTTCTCCCCAGCAGAGCCCTTGGGGGCAGGTTATTTCTGGTCTGTTATTCCCGGAGAGTGCAGAGGTGCGGGGAAGAGTACAGCCTGCAGGGCAGAGTGCTCTCCTGACCTGGCCCCAGTGCCCTGCTCGAGGCGAGCGAGTGTGTGCAGCGCGTAGCAGAGGCTGATCAGCTGGAGGGAGCCCGGCAGCGGAGCTCCGCATACACCCCTGGAGGAAACAGCTTCCAAAACAGCCCTCTCCGAACTGAACGGCCTCGTTCGCCTCAGGCTCTGACATGTGGCCACGTGCAGATGGGGTCTGTGTCTTGTCATCAGCCCGCACCAGCTAGTACCTTATGTGGAAGCTGCCTGCCGCCTGGTACTCTGACCCTCCACTTCTCCCCACAGTCATGCCTGCTTTGGCGTCCGGTTGTCCATGCCTGCTGCCCCCTGGAACCAAGGAAACGAGCTCTGAGATTGCCTCGGTGATGGATAATAGCATCGTAACACATCAATGGTCCCATAGGAGCATCCTGGCTGTCCTTGCGCTGTGACCCACAGGCAGCCGGGGTCCCAGAGGGCGGGTAGAGATGGAGCCCTGTGCTGCTAGAGCAGCAGGAGTCCTCTCTATTAGCCACACACTGGCACACTGTTACCTTTCCCATCTTCGCCGGCATGCCAAGGAAGCGCGATATCCATAGTATCAAGAGGAAACTACCCTCTCCCTCATGCCCAGCAGTGGGTTTCCCAGTAGGTCTCCTGTAGTGCTGACCTAGGCAGGGCCCTCTCCTTGCCCTGGCACGCAGCATCCTACAGGTATGAATGAAACCAGGCTATAAGGTGGTGGGGGTGGGTTTCTGCTGCTCTGGGGGGACAGTCTTTTGGGCAGTTGTGCAGCACACAACAGCAGTGGGACAAGCATGCCCATACCCAGTTCACCCAGGTTGTCTCCACCAAGCTTTGGCTTCCTGCTGGGGGAAACTGAGGCACAGAGAGGATCCTTGACTTGCATAGCCAGACCATGGCAGAGCCAGCGCTAGAACCAACTCTCCCACTTCGCCCTTGTAGGCTGTCCGTGCCAGCCTGCCCAGCCCGTGCCACTGCTCAGAGGGCAGCTGGGGTGAATCCATCGCCCGTTGAGCCCCCCAGCGTGGAGGCTGCGCTAGCAGCACTTGGGAGGCTGCGTGCAGCAAACCAGCCTTGCCAGGGCTGTGACCACCCCTTCACGGCCCTGTTGGCACCCTAGACCCGGTTGCACCAACTCTTGCCCCCGTGTGGAGTTGGGGTCACTCGGTTTGCTTCTCACCAGGCCTCCCCCCCACAGGTCCTTAGGTTGTTTCAGGGAAACCACGTCTGTAAATAGCTGGGACAGGTGCAGAGCCAGCCCTTGCTGAACACCCTGGCTCGTCTGCTATGACGACAGCTATTTCCATACGCAGCCCCTGCTCCAGCCCAGCTCAGCAGCTCTCAATTCAGCCGGTGCAGAGAGGCAACCCTGAAGGCTCACCTCGGGGTCAAAACCAGCTGCAGTCACCAAAGGGTTATGTCTGCAGGGACTCTCGTGAACATGAAACCTGAAGTGCACCTGCCATGGGAAGTGGAAACAACCACATCTCAGAGGATCCTAGACAAGTGGCGCTGGAGGGGACCTCTCGTGGTCACATCTAGTGCAACCCCGTGCCTGAGGCAGGATCAGCCCTATCCAAACCATCCCATGCAAATCCCTCATCTAAAACAGTGGTCTCCAAACTTTTTTGATCGTGCACCCCTATCAGTAAAAAAAATGTTGAGCATGCACCCCCAATATATGTATATTTATATAAATATACATATAAATAGAAGTTCTAACATTTTCTTCCCACACCCCAATGGATCGTCTTGCACGCCCCACTTTGGAGACCACTGGTCTAAAACTACTGCCAACCCAGACGCAACAGAAGACATCACCCCCAAACCTGCCATGGGGAAGGCAAGGGGGACTGCAGCAGCCAGCGTCCTGCCGTTGTAAAAGGAAGTTAATACACATGCAAGACATCCCAGGCAGAGACCGTGCCCCCGCTACAGAGGAAGGCAAAACCCCTCCAGCCTATATCAATATGACCAGGGGAGGAAATTCCTTCCTGACCCTGAGTGCTGGGGTGAGACTGTCTAGCTAGAAACCTCCAGGATTAGTCCCAGCAGGAGCGCTGGCACAGCCCCATCGCTGCCCCCAGCCTGGGCTGCAGCCAACACCCAGTGCTGCAGAAGGTGAGAAAAATCCCAACACGTATTGGGAGGGGGAAAAAAATTCCTTCCCAGCCCCATGTGGCACCCAGCAAAGCCCAGAGGCCTGGGAAATGCTGACAGCAGAGTATCCTTTCTACTGGAGCCTGTGCACCATTGAGGCCTGGCAAAATCTCCCACTGTGTTGAGGATGCTCCCAAAATCCCACCTAGAAATGGGGCTAGTCAGGTCCATGGTGGGTGTTGGGATGGCTTCATGCCCCTGTTTTAGGCCCTACCCCTACATTGCAATGCTGAGATGAGAGGAGACAGTGCAGGGAAAGGAAACCCACCAGCCTGGTTTTACTCCTTGTGTTTCATATCAACCTGAAAACATTGCTAAGAAGCACTTAATGCAGCTGGATGCAGGCCTGGTGAGGAAGAGGGGAGCATTGCCTGCAATGGAGGGGAAACTGAGGCACAGGAGGACTTGTGGAGCGGGCATCCTGCAGGCCTCTTCCCCATCCCACCTCTCAACTTAGCCCTGTCCTCGGGGAAGTCCACCCCTGGCAATGTCAGCAGCCACCCCCCACGGACATGGGGCCAGGGAACAGACCACGCGGAGTACCAGAGCTATACCAGGGCACCCATCAGGACAGCCAGTCGCCAGCAGGGCTGCCCAGGAGTCCTGGAGAGACTCCCTGCAAAACAGGCAGATCTCATGACCCGGTCTATTTTCAACCCCAGGAGGACATGAGAGCAGGTGTGTCACTGACACCATCAGCTGACGCCTGCAGTCGTCCCTCGCCGTCCAGCCTGGATTCCAGCCTTGGAGCTATATAGATCAGAGGCCAAGAGGCTGGGCCGGCAAAGAGCAGGAGGGTTGGATGGCAGGATGGTAGAGCCTGGAGCCTGCACGCGTGCCACCTGAGGGTGCCGAGAGCTGGGCACAGGAGAAGGTAAGGTTGCCCCTGTGCTGTGGGTGGTGGCAGCCAGGTATGGAGCCCTGTCCCTGGAACAATGCTGTTCCCAAGGCTGCTGGGGCTGAGCCCCGCTGGCCTAGCGCTGGTCTGCTCCTGCCAACCTCAGGTCTGCCCAGATCTGCCTGGCAATCCCGGAGCAGTGCAAAGATCCCCCTCGATCGCAGTGTCCCAGGGCTGGCAGAGACCTCAAAGGCCCCGCTCCATGCCCCCTGGTCAAGGGCAGGACTGCTATTCCCAAGTCATCCCTGCCCGCAGCATCTTCAAAGACAGCCCCCCAGGCCGGACTGATCAGCCCGATGGAAAATCCCTTCCCCTCCCCATCTCCTTTGCAGCCAGTGACTTTTTAGCTGCTTCAGTGCTCGCAGGGCCCTTAGCGCCCCCCACTACCACTGCTCTGCGCTCTTGCTGAGAAACAGGGGAGCTGTGTCTGCAGCGGGGAATTTGGTCCCAGCTTTCTCTGGCTCCTCCAGGATCTGAGTACAACAGCAGCTGTCACCAGCCCAGGGAAGGGCACTGCAGGCTGGGCATGTACAGTCCCCTTGTACACCTGTGGCTCTGCTCACGCAGGCATCCCTGCTGACTTCCACCAGCACCACAGGGAGCAGGGAAGCCCCTCCAATGCTGAGAGCACCAGCCTGCGACATGGAGAAGCCTGCCTGACATAGGCCTCTGCTCCGCTACAGATACCCTGTACGGCCTTGGGCAGGTCATCCAGCCCCCAAGCAGGCACTCCCATGGGGCTGTGCAGGCAGATGTGTGCTAAGCCTGGCACATGGCTCAGATGCTCCATAACGGGGGCTACAAGCCTATGAGACAGAGTCTCAGGGTCATCCAAGGCTGTTCAGAGACGGGGTGGAGCACCGCGGTGCCCAGAGACCTTCCCCAGAGCTTCGGGATCCTTGATCTTTGTCTGAGATGGATAAAAGGATGTGAAATCACCTCTCTCCCTCTCTGCTCCTGGAAGCTATGATCCTGTTGGTTTTTTGCAGCCTCCCTTCTATCTCCAGGAGGCAGAGCTCGCTGCTGGTTCAGCCATCGCCAGTTGGCCTCTGCCTTCGCTCCCTGGCACCATGGTCGGCTTGAAGCCCACAGATGTCCCTCCATCAGCCCTTGTGAAGTTCCTCAGCGCAGGGTCTGCCGCCTGCATCGCTGACCTGTGCACCTTCCCACTGGACACGGCCAAAGTCCGGCTGCAGGTAGGGGCCCTCATGCTTGTGCTCGTGCTGTGGAGGGTGCCATGGTGCCCAGCACAGCATACACACAGGCAGGGAGACTGGGGTTAAGACAAGGGAGACAAGGGGGAGAAGAGGCAGGGGAGGGATGGAGGTGTAAGGGGGGGTGTCCGCAGCCACAGAGTGGGGTGCGGGGGGAATGCAGGGCCCCTGAGCTGGCGCTGGAAGGATTCAGGCTGGGAAAGCAGGCGCACGAGCTGATTCAGAGGTGGATCAGCCCTTGGAGCTGCTCTTTGGTCCCTGGCAGTGTCTGGACACAGCCTGCTGCTCCCCTCTGAGGATGCTGCATGGAGGGGCTGCATCGCCTGTGCTATGCACAGGGTGGAGCTAGAAGATCCCAGCAGCATCTCTGGCCTTGGCTTCCATGCAGTCCCTGGGTCCCAGTGCGGTCTCCCTGTGGCCATGCCATGGGGGTCAGGAGGAGCACTATAGTGCTTTGCTAGCATTGGCTCAGCCACCCCGTCTGCACGGGGATTTGCAGACATGGCACCTGTGCAATTCCCACTACAAGGCACACTCTGCAGAGGGGGCCGCACAGGGATGGACACTGCCCACAATTGAAGAATAGTCCATTGAAATCATGGGGCTGCAGCATGCAACCCAGCTGAAGGTCCAGCCTGGTCTCCGGAAGCAACCAATGTAGTTAGTACCCAGGCCTCACCTGGTCTCCTGTGCTAGGGAGGGCTTCCTCTGGATTTTCACTGCAGAGTATCTCCTATCTCTTGGCCACACACTCAGCAAACATCAGAGTTGAGCCTCATGGTGCCACCCTGCCGTCCCGGGCACATGCCATCCCAGATGGTAATGTCCCTCTGCAGCTGGATGTGGCATTCCTCTGCCTTCCCTGCCTGGATGCGTGCTGCTGTCGACACTAAGCAGCTGCCATGTTCCACCCCAGCAGCAGCTGCATGTCAGTAGCTGAAGTGGTTCACACAATGTATGGATTGTGCAGTGCTTCCATGTGCAGCACCACCAAGATCAGACCGTGACCGGAGCTTTGCCACGAATTTGCTGATCAAAAACACAGCAAAGCACCTGTGCCCAACAATTTCACCCCTTCTTGACTTGTTCCAGCTGCCACAGACTAGGCTTGCAGGCCACATGCTTTCATAGAGAGGGGGTCCCCACAGCAAGCCCCTGCATGACACCCCATCCCTTGCCTCAAGGAATAGTTACTCCTTGACTAAAGGTTGCCGCCTGGGAGTCTGGTCCAAAATCCTCTCAAGCCTGGTCACAGCACACTGATTCCCAGAGGCAGGGAGCGATGTGGCTGCCATCGTGCCCAGCTGCCTCTCCCCACAGGAGCCCGTTTCCAGTGGGTGCAGCCTTGGGCTCAAGTCCAGGCTGAGAGACAAGGTCTGGAGCCAGAGCAAGAGTCTGTTGTGGCTCTGCCCCCATGTCCCTGTATGCTCATAGCTGTATCTGTCTATCCCCAAGATCCAAGGCGAGGCCAAGCCAGTGAGGAGCATGACGGTTGTGCAGTACAAGGGTGTCTTTGGCACCTTGGCCACCATGGTGAAGACAGAGGGTCCCAGCAGCCTGTACAATGGGCTGGTCGCCGGGCTGCAGCGTCAGATGAGCTTCGCCTCCATCCGCATCGGGCTGTACGACTCAGTCAAGCAGTTCTACTCCTCCAAGGGCTCTGACAGTGAGTACCGGCACCCCAGTCTCTATGGCTGGCAGCCTCCAGCCAAGGGCCCTGCTCTTAGGCAGGGGAGTGACGCCAAAGCCTCAAGAGCTGGGCACCCCTCAGCGCTAAGGGACAGGCCTGAGGCCCCAGGAGTCAGCATTTTAGGCCCATTCTCAGAGAGAGGTGACTGCAAGACCCTGTGATAAGCAGAGAGCCTGAACTTTGAGCCTCCCATATTGTCTCACCTACCACACACTCCCAAATTAAAAACATGCCTTGTTTTTGGGAAGGCAGAATGAAGAAAAAAAGGATTTTCCCAGAGTTATGGCCACACAGAACAGGGACAGAGCCTGATACTCAGCTCACTCCCTTCCCTTTCCTGCTCAGGCAAAAGTTACAGTGTGACCTCTTTCACAGCTGAGTTGTCAGCAGCTCTGGACTGCTCAGGCAAAAGCTGAAACTGTAGCTGCTGCTAAAAACCAGCCTCCGTTGGCAGACCTAGGATGTGGTGACATAGGAGAAGAGAGACAGGAGTAGCTAAATGGTGAATTATGCCACAAAATTGATAACTCGATCAGCGGAACATCAAGACCATTAACAAGGAGAGAGGGTCGTTAATGCCTGTGGAGTGAAGAGCACTTATAGATTATGATGAGCCAGGGAGTTAATTGACTTGCTCAGCATTGCCTGAATAGAAGTGCCACTGCTGTAAAGACATGCCCCCCAATTCTGGAAGGCTGATATTGGGAGAAAGGTGCAAGTAGATATGGTACCTGTTCAGCTCTCAAGTTCAAGGTACAACGGAGGTTGCAACCCACTGTGTTATGCTCCCCCCAGGCACCAGTATCCTCACTCGGCTGCTGGCTGGCTGTACCACAGGGGCCATGGCTGTGACTTGTGCCCAGCCCACCGACGTGGTGAAGGTTCGGTTCCAGGCTCACGTGACGCTGATGGACGGAAGCAAGAAGTACAATGGGACCGTGGACGCCTACAAGACCATTGCTAAGGAGGAAGGGGTCCGAGGCCTCTGGAAAGGTACCAGGGCAGGAAGCCTGTGTGCAGCAAGGGGAGGGAAACCAGTGTGGCTCGACCAGAGGCGATGGTGTAGAGATAGATGGAGAGAGGCCACCTTGTGCCAGCCCAGGGTCTAGCCCTTGGGGTTACACGGAGGAAGGATAGATGTAGCAGCCCCTTTACACAGAGCTTGGGTCTGTCTCTGAGGTTTTGCAGACCCCCCTGGAGGGCAGATCTGGCTGGCTCACAAGGGGGCATGTGACTATCTGAGTGGCAGGCCCACATGGACCCTGGTGTCCCCATCTCTGCTCCCTGGGTCTCCAATTTGGCTCTTTCTTAGGGCCAGGGACAGCTCTATCCTGGGCTAGCTTTGGCCCTGATGCAAATTCGCCCAACTAGACAGCCATGAGAGGGCCTCATGTAGAGCATGACCGGTGCTGGGGCTGAGTGTGGAGAGGGCTGGGGATTTCCACTATCCTCCATAGCCACAGCACGATGGTTTCCCATACGGACTCCTCCTGGCATAAGCCACTGCAGATGCAGCCTGTTAGACCCCAGTAAGGATCAGAGCCAAGCCCAGATCAAGTCCCAGCAAACGCAGGCATGATCCTTCTCCTCAGTGAGACAACAGGCTGGCTGGAAAAGAAATTGCTGATGCTTTATCCAGCCCCAGACACCACGCAGGATCTCTAAAGAGCAGGATCCTGCCACACAAACGATCATAAACTCAAGGGTCAACGATGCTGGCGTTGCCATCATTTGGATTCAGAGTTAACACCAACCTCAGATGGGGTGAGTGGGAATCCCAGGCGTTGTCCCTCATGGTGACCCCATAACACCTGACACCACATGCAGCGAGGGGAGTGGCAGATCTGTGACCAGCCCAGTTCCATCTACCCATTGCTCTTCGTCTCTCCCCCGACAGGCACGTTACCCAACATCACCCGCAATGCCATCGTGAACTGTGGGGAGCTGGTCACCTATGACCTCATCAAGGAGGCGCTGATCAAGTACCACCTGATGACAGGTGAGGATTGCTTGGGGCTCCGAGTCAGCTGGGTCATCCCTGGTCTGGGTCACTCTGCTGGTAAAAGGGCATTCGCCGGAGGGGAATTGCCTGAGCCCTCCCTAACCCGCCACTGCACGTGATGGCTCAAGGGCCGGACTCGGTCACTGCAAGAGCCTGCTGAAATGCTTCAGGCATCAATGCCAGGAGGGCTGGAGAAAGGCTGGTCCAGGGGCAGCTTGGTGAACCCAGGAACAAGCTCTGTGTGGCCTTGGCTGACACTGCAGGCTGGACTTTCTGAAGGGGTTTTGGCCCTAAAGCCACAAAAATGATCCTAGAGGGATTTTTTTAGGAAATCCTCTTAGCAGCTGAGCTTCCAGCTGCTTTGGAGACCCTCAGAGATACCTCCCAACTGCTCAGGGTGCTTGATTCATCTCTGCCTTGGATGGACAGTGCCTCGCACAGCTTTCGTAGCTGATAGCAAGTACCTCCTCATGGCCGTGGAGGCAGGTCTCCAGTGGAGCCACCCATTGCACTAAATCCTGAGGTTTAACCCGTCTCCCTCTGTGCCCACAGACAATTTCCCTTGCCACTTTGTGGCTGCCTTCGGCGCTGGATTCTGTGCCACGGTGGTGGCTTCGCCGGTGGACGTGGTAAAGACGAGGTACATGAACTCAGCCCCCGGGCAGTACAAGAACGCCCTGAACTGCATGCTCACCATGGTGATCAAGGAAGGGCCCGCCGCCTTCTACAAGGGGTGAGTGCTGTCCTACGCCCAGGAAACAGCCTCCAGATGCATCCCTGGGGCGCTGGACGTGCTCATGCAACCTGGCTGGCAGTGGATGCGGCACTGGGCTGAGAGTAGGGGTCTCCTGACTGTGACTGTCTCTCGGCTCCCGCAGGTTTGTGCCCTCATTCCTGCGCCTGGGCTCCTGGAACATTGTCATGTTCGTGTCCTACGAGCAGCTGAAGCGTGCCATGGTGCTGGCCCAGATGGCCTGGGAATCCCCATTTTAAGCCCTGGGGAGATCTCTGGGATGAGAAGACTGAGGACAGCCTGGGGCCTCCGGCAGATGCTTCTCCCCACGGCCGCACCTGTGGTGCTGGGCTTCGCTGTAGCAGGTGAGGGCAGAGGGAGAGGTGTGGCACTGATGGGGCTGTGCCAGAGCCCTGGCTCTTGTTCTTATCAGAGCCGATGAGGTGCAGAAGCGAATGACAGGAATTGCCAAGACGCAGCCCAGCAGCCAGATGTTTGAGCAGAGACAAAGGACTCGAGGTAGCAAAACTGACAGTGAAGTCAGGAACAAGAGCAAAGCTTATGCTACAGCCTCTCCTGCCTGATTTCTTCAGCTTGGGTATAAGCATAGCCCTGCAAACAGGCCTCTCTGCTGTGCTGTGACAGCAGACCGAGGCCCACCAGGAGCCACAAGGCTCCTCAAAGCCTAAAGGGAGGCTGTTGGGTGCCCAACAAAAGATTTCTTGTGAAAGCAAGTGACAACAGGACTGGGAGTGATGGATACGGGTTAAGAACCAGGTGCCAAGGGAAGGCAATGAGCAGAGCACTGCAGCCAGCATCCATTGCGCTTTAAAGGCATGTCAGCAACCACTGGACACCCCTCAGTGAACTTCTGCCTGGAGACCCATACAGACAAGCGAAAGGATGGCAGCCCTGCAATCATCCCTCCAGCCAGACCCTCCCTCCTGGTCTGGACAGCTTGGCCAAGGCCAGGAGGAGGTAGATCAGACGGTCATGGAACTTTTTGGGGCTATGGATCTGGTGGAAGCTGCTGGGAGGAGCCCACAGAGAAGGTAAGGACACAGGGCATAGTCTCTGCTGGGGAGTACAGCCTGTTGGGGCGGGGGCCAGTTGGTGTTAGGGCTGCCTATGTCTTCAGAGGGGGTCAGCAGCACATCGATGGCAGGCCTGGGTGGCAGAGAACAGGAAGGTGTCATCAAGCAGAAGCAGCATTCAAACAAACCTGCAGGGATTTGAGATCTGAGATAAATGGTTAGAGGGGGTCAGGTTTCCAGGAACTGCCCATTTCCCTCAGAAAAATCCCATATTCTGTGAGTCAGGAACTTTTGAGTGTTTCTGGAAAAAAGAAAAAGACAAGAAAAAGCCCTAAAAACCTTTTTACAGAGAAAAATAAATCATTTCCCAGCAACTCCAGAAATAAATTGTGTAAGGAGATTCAGCATGAAAGCCAGGCCTCAGCTCCACCCAGGTCCCTTGCTGCACCCTAAGGTATGGGCACATACCTTAGGTGCGTCCCTTGCTGAACCCTGGGCCTTGTAAGAGAGAGCCTGTTCTTCCTCATCTTCCCAGGGGCACAGGGAAGCTCGTGTCACAGGGGTCCCACTAAAACACAGGGAGATGCAGTGCCACCGAACACAGGGAGGATGCGTCTGAGTGGGTGCTGTGAGAGCGCGATCACCAGGGAAATGAATAGGATGCTTCTTGATGCTCCTCCCCAACAAGACAATGCTGAAGAAGGCTGGCGTATCCCCCTGATGTGGCCAAGGAGGCCCATGGGATCCCCGCCACGGGTGAGGGCTTGGTCTGTCTGCACGCACCAACTTTGCTGAGGTCTAGAGTGAGGAACAAATCCAGCTTGTAGCAAAAGCCCCAACATTAGCAGTGTCAGTGGCTGAGACCTCTTACCAGCATTGCTTATGCCATCTGGGGAGTGGGTAGAAGCCCTGGTGGAGAAAGGAGTCTTAGCTTTGGACCGCTCCAAGTTTCCTTAGCACCACACACAGCCTCCGTGACTGGAGTCACCTCCATCTCTGTCTCCCCTTCACAGGGCTGGCATATTGGCAGCTGAGGAGAACCAGCATCCCAGAGTTGTGCGGAGAAGGAAGGACAACAGGATCGCTCGGGGAAGAGGAGCCAGGAGCATGTGTCTGCACCAGCTTTGCAGCCATTGCTAATAAAGGGATTCATGCTGTCCCCCGGAGAGGGGTCACACCACACATCATGTCTTTCACGTCCTGCCTTCCTCTGGCACCATCCATGGCCTGTGTGCTGCCGTGTTTCCAGCCCTTGCCAAGTCTCAGGAGATAGTTCCCCCTGGCTGCCTGTCCAGCCTGGCCTGTCTCCTAGGGGAGAGCAGCCAGGCAGAGCTGTCAGAAGCAGCAGGACCAGCTCTCCCCATGGCAGAGCACCGAGGGTCAGTCTGCTCCCTGCACCATCCCTACAGCTGGGGGAGGGGGTGCAGGACCCTGGGAGGGGCAGAAGGGAAGGTGGCAGGGGGAGGATCAGAACAGATTTGGAACTGGGAGATGGATCAATGTTGAGGAGGGCCCAGGATGAAGGCACTGGGATAATGCCACTGGGGAGATGCTGGAGGATCCACACCAGCAAACAATGCCCTTAATCTGTACAGCAGGGAGGGCTGGCCACACACACACACACAAGCACATGTCTGCATGCACTTACACATGTGCACACACGCACGCATGTACAGGCCTATCCATGAGGTGGGCAGGGGGCAGTTGAACAATCCAGGGACAGACCAAAACCCACAGCACGGTCCTCGCCGCCAGCTGGTAACAGCCACCACAGGAAGCCGTTCCAAGCCATCATAAGACCCAGAGATAAGTCACAGATGTACCACAGCAACGACTGCTGTGGAGAGCCTGGCAGCAGATCCATTGGTATTTAATCCAGACTTAGACCGTGGTGTGAAAGCTTTACCCCACCCCACTGCCATGCCTGAGTAGCCATCGGTCCCCCTTCTGCTGGGCTGTGAGGTCCTAGGACACATCGCATCATGCCATTAGGAGAACCCCGGAGCAGCTGAGAGCTGGGGGTGGTGTCTGAGAACTGATGCTCTAAACGGCATTTTCCAAATGCCCCGTGGGGAGCGGTTTGGTTTGCAGCTAAACAAAGTCAGAGACCTGGGCTCTATTCCCTGGTAGAGAGCTCCATGTGACTGGCAATGCCTCAGATCCCTGGGTCCTTCCCTGCCTCTGTTTCTCAGAGGTTGCTGCATCTCATTAGGTGCTTTTGCAGCCCCCTTCTCCATTGCTCTTTGCTGTGGGGGGTTCATTGCATTGCACTGGAAAACTCAACGCTACCTCAGCTTCACTCCCCCCATTACAGTATCCCTCCTGGTTGAGTGCAAAGGGAAATGCAAGAGATGTCAGAGTTTCCAGGCGGCTGGGTTTATGGCACCAAACCTTATCTGCAGTCCATTATTCCCAGCTCTGTTGCTAGGTTCCTTCCAACATAACTACTGGGACCCGTTGCCTTTTGTGGCTGGGTGATCAAGACTGGAACAACAGCACAGAGGTAAAGTCGTTCCTCATTCATCTTGCCAGGCTGTTCATTTCGAGGCCCTGAGCTGTCCAAGCCTCTGAGAATCAGCATCGTTCACCGAAAGGATTCTCATGAGGTTCAACAAGGACAAGTGCGAAGTCCTGCACTTCGGATGGAGCAATCTCCTGCACCGGTGCAGGCTGGGGGTGATGGGCTGGGCAGCAGCTCTGCAGAAAAGGACCTGGGGGGGACAGTGTGCAATCATGTCAGTACAAGCCAGCAGTGTGCCCTTGCTGCCAAGAAGTCTAACAGCATCCTAGGCTGCAATGGTGGGTGTGTTGCCAGCAGGTCAAGGGAAGTGATTATTCCCCTCTGTTCAGCACTGGGGAGGCCACATCTGGAGTCCTGTGTCCAGTTGTGGGCCCCCCACTACAGAAAGTATATGGAAATACTGGAAAGAGTCCAGCAGAGGGCAACAAAAATGGTTGGAGTCTAGGGCACATGAAGTGTGAGGAGAGGCTAAGGGAATTGGGCTGATTTAATCTAGAGGAGACTGAGAAGGGATTTGACAGCAGCCTTCAGTTCCCTGCAGGGGGGTACAAAGAGGATGGAGCTGGGCTGTTTTCAGCAGTGGCAGATGACAGGACAAGGAGCAATGGGCTCAAGCTGCAGCAAGGGAAGTTTAGGTTAGATATTAGGGAAAACTTTCTTACTAGGGCAGTGAAGCACTGGAACAGGCTCCCCAGAGAGGTGGTGGAGTCTCCATCCTTGCAGGTTTGTAAGGGTGGACAAAGCCCTGTCTGGGATGATGCAGTTGGGGCTGGTCCTGCTTGGAGCAGGGGCTGGACTAGATGTGACCTGGGGTCCCTTTCACCCTCATTCTCTTTGATTCTGTGATTTTAAAGGGCAGAGCCCTAGGTTGGAAAACAGCTCGCTTAGTCCAGAGCAAGCGGGCATTTGTCAGCCCCAACGTCGCAGTCCTTTGGCCAGGCACGTCCTAGGCCCAGGGCAGCGGTTTTTGTGCACGTGCACAGCTGCATAGTTTGCTAATTTGGGGTCCTTAAGAGATTATGAAATGTTCACACCCAGGGAGTTGGGGGGGGGGGGGGAGGGAGGCAGTTGTGGCCCTCAAACTGGTTCAAGAATCACTTTGTAAAGGGCGTGCACTGGTTTAAGCAGACCAAGTTACAACCAATTCGGTTCAATCACGATTTGTATGCATAAATGGGACAGGGTTTGGGTGGGATTGACACCATTCCCATAGAATTGGTGTCTGATCAATTAAAGAAATTAGACATATATAAATCAGCAGGACCGGATGAACTCCACCCAAGAGCGCTGCAAGAGTTGGCAGAAGTAATCCTGGCAAAGGTCTTTCAAAAATCACGGGCCTCTGGAGAAATCCCAGAGGACTGGAAGAGGGCAGTCTGGAAGGACGTGGGCAGTGGGCAGTGGGGTTCCGCAGGGCTTGGTCCTCGGGCCCGCACTGTTCAACATCTTCATCAGTGACTTGGATGAGGGGGTAGAAAGCACCCTGTTCAAGTTTGCTGATCACACTAAGATGTGGGGGGATGTGGGTCCACTAGAAGGGTGCAATAGGCTACAAGCTGACCTCGACAGGTTGCAACGGTGGGCGGATGAGAATAGGATGGGGTTTAACACTGATAAGTGCAAGGTGTTGCACATGGGGAGGAAGAACCGGCACCACACTTACAGGTTGGGGAACTCCCCTCTTGCCAGCACGGAGGCGGAAAAGGATCTTGGAGTCGTCATTGACTCCACGATGAACATGGGCCGGCAGTGTGGGGAGGCAGTCAAGAAGGCCAACCGTACCCTGTCATGCATCCACAGATGCATCTCGAGCAGGTCCAGGGAGGTGATCCTCCCCCTCTATGCGGCACTGGTCAGGCCGCAGCTGGAGTACTGCGTCCAGGCCTGGGCGCCGCACTTCAGGAGGGACGTGGACAGCATGGAGAGGGTCCAGAGGAGGCCACTCGCATGATTGGGGGCAGCAGGGCAGGCCTTATGAGGAGAGGCTACAGGACCTGAACCTGTTTAGCCTCCACAAGAGAAGGTTAAGGGGGGAACTTGTGGCCTGCTACAAACTGGTCAGGGGGGATCAGCAGGTATTGGGGGAGTCCCTGTTCCCCCGTGCGCTGCCAGGAGTGACCAGGAATAACGGTCACAAGCTGGCGGAGGGTAGGTTTAGATTAGATATTAGGAGGCGCTACTTCACAGTCAGGGCGGCTAGGGCCTGGAACCGGCTTCCAGGGGAAGTGGTGCAGGCTCCTAGCCTAGGGATTTTTAAAAGGAAGTTAGATGAGCACCTTGCCGGGGTCATCTGACCCCGGTGCTCTTTCCTGCCAAGGCAGGGGGTCGGACTAGATGATCTACCTAGGTCCCTTCCGACTCTAGCTACTATGAAAC
The DNA here is from genome assembly GCF_052110815.1 of Crocodylus siamensis. Taxonomy (NCBI): domain Eukaryota; kingdom Metazoa; phylum Chordata; order Crocodylia; family Crocodylidae; genus Crocodylus; species Crocodylus siamensis. The sequence continues at coordinate 417,251,251 of NC_143395.1, read as the reverse complement.
TATGAAACTATAGGGCCAATGTTGTGCCCATCTTCAAGAAGGGAAAGCCTGAGGACCTGGGAAACTACAGGCCAATTAGCTTAACTTCTACTCCAGGGAAAATCCTAGAAACATTCATCCAACAGGCCACATATGACCACCTTACAGAAGGCATGACCCTGAATGACGGCCAGCATGGCTTCGTTGCGGGCTGGTCATGTCTGACAAACCTCATTCTTTCTATGGTCAGCTGACTCGTCACCTGGACGAGAGAAAAGCAGCGATCATATAACTCGACTCCCAGCAAACCTCCGACCTGGCATCCCACAAGGTACTGATCAGAAAACTGGAAGATATCGGGCTCAACTGTGGGACTGTCAACTTGACGGCGTCAAGTAGGTGCAAAACTGGTTGCGGAGTAGGATGCAGCGCGTCCAGCTGAATGGATCGGTGTTGTCCTGGCACGATGTGGGCAGTGGCGTATCCCAGGGGTTGGTACTCAGCCCAGTGCTGTTCAACATCTTCATCAACGACCTGGATGAGGGGCTGAAAAGCCCAGTGGCCAAGTTTGCGGACGACACCAGATATGGGGGCCTGCGGACACAGCCGCAGAGAGGCTGCAGATACGAGCAGACCCAGACAGGCGGGCATTTGGGCAGGACAGAACCAGATGCGGTTCGACGGCGAGAAATGCAAATTGCTGCGTCTGGGAAGGAAGACCCTGCAGCGCTCCTACACCGCTAGCCCGGCCAGCACCACGCCTGAGAGGCATCGGGGGTAACAACAGAGCCTGGTGCGAACAAGAGCCGGCAACGCGGCGCAGGAGCCGCTAGGGCCAAGAAAACTCCGGCGTGCATCAGTCGGTGAATCCGAAGCGAGTCTCCCGCTTTACTGGACATCGGCGCGGCCGCGCTGGACCAGCGCATCCACCTCGGCAGGGCTGGAGAAGGGCCGCCCGCGCGCCCAGGGCCTGGCAGGGCAGGCCAGAGGAGGAGCAGCCGAGGGCCCTGGCCTCTTCAAGCCTGGAGAAACGAAGGCCGGGAGGGGACCTACCGCTACCGCGGCGCCCTGGGGGAAAAGCAGAAACAACGGCCACCAACTCCCGGCTTCAGGCTGAACATGAGGAAAAACTTCTTCACAAGGAGGTGCCCGCACTGTGAGACGAGGCCGCGGTGCACGCATCTACCTGAGAGGTCTTCACGGCCAGCCTGGCCGGGCCTGCGAGCCCGCTGCCCAGGGGCGCTCCGCGGCCGCGGCCGTGACCCGGGCCGTGCGGGCGGGCGGGCCGCACTGCGGGTCTGGCCCTCACGGGGCGGCGTCCAGGCCGCAGCGGGGCCCCGCCCCGCCCCCCCGCACGGCCTATAAAGGCGCGGCCCCGGCGGCAGCTCGGCTCGCTGCGCGCCGGGTGAGTCCGTGCGTGCGGCGCCCTCGGGCTCGGGCCGCCCCCGCCGCCGTCCCTGTCCCCGTCCCCGCCCGCGGCGGCGGCGCCTGGGGGCTAACCGGCCTTTGGCCGCGGCCCGCCTCGACCGCCCTGGGCCTGGGGGTGTCGGGGGCCACGGCCCGCCCGCGCCTGCGGCGGGCGGGGAGAGGAGCCCGCCCGTCCCCGCCGGCTCCTTCCCAGCGCCGCCTGCCTGTTCTCTCCACAGAAGTATGGCGGGGCTCGGGGGTCCTGCCCGGGAGCGCGCGTCCAGGGCGAGGAGCGGGGGCCGCCTGGCCGCGGCGCGGGGCCGGTGCGACGGGCGCGACGCCTTCAGGGAATCCTGACCCGCCGCCGGGGCACGCCGCCGCCAGGTAACGTGCGCCGGGCGCCGCCGGGACCGGGGCCTGGGCCCGGCCCCGGCCGCTCTTACAGCGGGCAGTTACTTTGCACCGGTGAGTTGCGTCGCGGGTGACGTGGCGGGGCGAAGGTGCGGGCTGCAGCGGGGCGTGCGGTTCTCCCGGCGAGACGGTCTCCGGCCGCGCTGGGGCGGGGGTCTGCGGATGCAGCTGCTGCTCGCAAAACGGCATCTGCACCGTGCTCCACGGCAAGGCACGGTAAAGCTTTTAATTGCCATGAAGCTGCCTTATAGTGGCTAAAGAGAGACTTGTGCAAGTGCCTTTGTGTGTGAAGCACTACCGGGCTCTGAGCACTCGCTCTCCCAGGGCTCAGCCAAAAACCATGTTCCCAAAGTGCCTCTGTTGGCAGGAAGCCTCCAGGCTTGTCCTTCGCTCTCCCGGCAGATGAGATGGGCTTCTCCGGAGCTGTGCAAGGCTGGGGTTGTCTGCACAGAGTGAGACTCAGAAGCAAAAGTCCCCCCCCCCCCCACACACAGCAGGCCCCCCATACGCTTCCCTACACACACCACACCACACACACACTCCCAATAGTATCCCCTACACATGCACGCACACACACGCATGTGCATGGCCTGGCTCCCAGCCTTGAAACTGGGATTTCTAGGCCTGGGCTTGAGGAAAAGGCCCATCCTGGGTGGCAAGGCCCCCCCTTCTAGCACTCGTCCTGTGAGAGCAAGTGCCCCAAATTCACCCCGTGGAAGCTGGAACTGCAGTCGCTCCCTGGACTGGTTTCTGCAGCAGCTCCTCCCGGCAGTAAGGCATCCTCCAGGGCAGTGCTTGGTCCACACTTGCTCCGTTTGCACGCACCTGATCCACACACTGAATTTTATCGGGGCTCTCGGAGAACCTGGGCACCCATTCGCCCCATGGGCGTTGTAACTATCCGGCTGCAAAGTCCCGGGCTAACGGCTTGCTCTTGGCTTGCAGCTGTGTTGTGTGCAGAGCAAAGCGGCTCAGTTGGTTCCCACCACGCTCATCAGTTTTCTTCCCCGGGGTCCCACATCCGGGCACTGTGTTTGCAGTTGTCTGCAGCCGCTGTGAGCCTGCCGCTTCCTGGACCGTGCCGTTGTGGTTTCTGTGCGGATCAGCCCATGGCAGAGCTTTGTGCTGGTCCAGGGGATCCATCCTGTCGGAGGCTAGGCAACAAGCTCAACAAAACAAGCCCTTATCAGGGTGACGGAGCAGGGGAGGTGTTAGCCACAAGGACGTAGGTCACCATCGGGTGTGTGGGCTGTCACACGGCATTACTCACGCTTCTGCCCACTCAGCCCAGAGCCTGCAGGACTCCCAGGAAAGCCAACGCCGGGTTTGGGGAACTGAAATTTTACCATCAGAGTTGCAAGATGCACATGCTCAGCCCCAAAGCCTCTCACTGATCCCTCCCCCATCCCCACGCCAGAGGAAAAGGAGGAACCCGAGCTTGTGAAAGCTGCTCATGGGTTGTTGCTGCCTGTAGCAGCGTTTGCAAACCCCCAAGTGCTTCATAATAAAGCAGGGAACAATTTCAGTGCATCCTGCCTCTCATCCGGCCTACGTGATGGCCCCAGGGAGAAGTGCAGTCATAAAACTGTAGAAAAACTGGGCTAGGGGTCGCATCTAGCCCAACCCCCTGCTCGGGCCTTGCCGGAGCCATCTCACACTGGTTTATCTTTACCTGGTCTTAAAAACTTTGTGAACTCCTCTTGTATGCAGGTGCCAGGCACAACACCTGAGAGGTCAGCAGTACCCTTCAACTTGCCCTTGGGTAAAGCAGGGGGGTGAGGGCGTTGCCCGTATCTCATCAGTGCAGTGAGAAGGAGATTGTTCAAAGACGCTTGTTTCTTCACCACCTGCTGCTGGCAGGCAGGAGAGGCAGAGTTAAGGGCGTTCTGGGCATTATAGCACAGGAGGAGAAAGAGATGTTTAGGACAGCAGCATCCTCCAAGCTACCAGCGGAGGCTGCTCCTGCTGTGATGGGCCTGGTGGCACTGGCTGGTTGGTGTTGGTGACCCGTGAAACTGTGGTCTTGGAAAGAGTGGCCTGTGCTGCTGCTCGCTGGGTCGTGCTCTGAGTCCTGGGCCATCTCACAGCTTTTGTTGCCCTCTAGACAGGGCCGCTCCCTTCGAGCGCCGCGTACTTCCTCGCTCCTCCTTGCCGGCCAGTCGCCGTCTCCGGAGCAGCAAGCAGGATGGTCGGATTCAAGCCCACTGATGTGCCCCCCACGGCCGCGGTGAAGTTCGTGGGGGCCGGGACGGCAGCCTGCATCGCCGACATCATCACCTTCCCCCTGGACACGGCCAAAGTCAGGCTACAGGTGAGGTGCCCTGGGGCCCTGGCAAATGAACGTCTGGAGCTGAGTCCCCTCCTGGCCGATGGGCCTTAGAGCGGTAACAGTGAAGCAAGAGAGGCACAGCCACCAGCTCGGCCGCGGCCAGTGCAACAGGTGCTTCTACTGCATCGTCCCTCGGGCAGCCGTTCCCCTGCCCAGTCCCCTCTCCTGACGCTGGTCTGAGGCCACCATCACAGCTCATCCCTCTGCTCCTAGTCCTCCTTGTGCAGACCCGGCATTTACCTCTTACCCCTCCGTGGCCTTTGCTCAGCAAGGCCATGCTGGTTTGGCTCCTTTGCATCACGGTGGCCTGATCCTCCCGAGCCAGTTGATCCTGCACTGAACCCGTTGTGTGTGGCAGGTCCATGCCATCTGCCAGGCATGCAGGCAACAGGCTGTGGAAGCTAAAGAAGCCCCTGGCTCTTGCTATGAGCTGGGCATGCCGTATCTGATGTGCCAGTGCCAGCCTGCCCAGCCCTGCCTCGCGCAGTTGCTGTTTCAATAATCAAGGGGCCACGGCTTTCGGGGGTTGGTCTGGTGCATGGGGCTCACTGCAAAGTCTCTTTCCCTGTGCAGATCCAAGGCGAGACCAAGGCAGCCGGGAGCATGAAGACTGCACAGTACAAGGGTGTCTTCGGCACCATAGCCACCATGGTGAAGACGGAGGGTCCCAGGAGCCTGTACAACGGGCTGGTGGCCGGGCTGCAGCGTCAGATGAGCTTCGCCTCTGTCCGCATCGGGCTGTATGACTCGGTCAAGCAGTTCTACACCAAGGGCGCGGAGCGTGAGTGCCTCCGTCCCCCCCAGCGTGGCCTCTGTCTCCCTCCAGGGGCAGGATCTTGTGCAGGAACCTCTGAGCGACAGGGACGGGGCCTGTGGCTTAAGCACGTGGTTTGCTCTCGAACCCTTCAGACTCAAGGTCCCTCCCCTTGGAAAATGCTGCTCTTGGCTTTCACTTGCTTTTTGTCTCTGGAAAAGTAATAGATCAGCACTTCTGTTGCGAAGAGCTGGGCAAGCTCACGACAAGACTGTGGAGCGAGTTGGGCTCACGGCAGCGCATGCTCTATGGCAGGGGTGCTCAGTCTGGTGGCCCCATGGGCCAGATGTGTGGCATGGGGCCCATCGCGGGGGTCAGATCAGGCCCCACGACCTTCCCGCATGCTAAGATTGATGCCTGGAGCTGCCCTCTCCTGCCTACCACGTGCTGGGATTGAGCCCTGCCGCTGCCGCCACCCACCCCTGCACCCTGGGATCAGATGCTGGATCCAGCACACAGAGCCCGGAGCTCCCCAAGGGTCTCCCCCAGAGATTTGGCAGTGGGCGAACAGTGTCACCACTCTTCTGCCACCGCATTTCCAGGCCAGACGACATGGTGCCAGGGGCTGGATCTGGCCTATAGGCCGGGGGCTGAAGAGCCCTGCTCTAGTTAAGCAATGAGGTGCAAATCTACTCTGCTTTTGCTCATGATGGGCTCCCTGGCTTGACTCCTCATCTCTTGCCCTCCTTGCAGATGCTGGCATTGGCAGCAGGCTCCTGGCGGGATGCACCACGGGGGCCATGGCCGTGGCCGTGGCCCAGCCGACGGATGTGGTGAAAGTGCGATTCCAGGCCCAGGCCCGCACTGAGGGCGGCAGGCGGTACCAGGGCACCCTGGATGCCTACAAGACCATTGCCAGGGAAGAGGGGCTCCGAGGGCTGTGGAAAGGTCAGTGCTGGGGCCAAGCCGGGTGTGCGGGGCTGGGTCCACCATGGCCTCCCACCCCGCTGACCCCTGTTTCTCTGCCCGCGCAGGGATGTCCCCCAACGTGGCCCGCAACGCCATTGTGAACTGCACTGAGCTGGTGACCTATGACCTGATCAAGGACCTGCTGCTCCGGTCCAACCTCATGACAGGTGGGGCGAGAGCCTGTGGCGGGGCTGTTCACAGGTGGCTCCCAGCTAGGGGGGATTATCCCAAGGTGCTGGAGCTTCCTTGGGGCAGAGGATGCTCATGGCCCCTGAGTGCCTGAATCTAGGAAAAGGGTGGGAGCTGGCTACAGGTCAGGCTGAGGGTGGGGTGCCAATTCACCTCCTCCTCCTCCCGTGTTAGAAAGTGAGGCAGACTTAGCAGTGCAGGAGGTGAGCTCTGAGCTCACTAACAGGATGGAGCTGGTATCTGTATCCTGGTTGGTCTCGAGCAGCTTGGCACTTACCTCCTGCTCAGCCTGGGATGGTTTTGGGCCTGCTGTAGTGCAACCCCTGTCCCAAGAGCTCAGGAACCTGAGTCTGCCTGCCAGTGCCCCCAGGCTCAGCTGGTGTCTCTCGCTGCAGATAACCTCCCGTGCCACTTCACCTCCGCATTCGGGGCTGGCTTCTGCACCACGCTCATTGCCTCCCCCGTCGACGTCGTGAAGACCCGATACATGAACTCTGCCCCGGGCCAGTACAGCAGCGCCGTGAGCTGCGCCCTCACCATGCTCAGAACGGAGGGGCCGCTGGCCTGTTACAAGGGGTAAGTGGCAGCCCGGTGGAGATGGCATCTTTGCTGCCCACGGCACTGTGCTGGCATCACGTCCAGCTCCCTCGCGCTCCCCAGTACCCTGTCACAGCCGGGTTGGTGGGGCAACCTGTAGCCACAGCGAGACACCCCCCCCCCCGCTGCTCTGCCCCTTCCATGGGGGCGACCCTGGCCTGGCCGTGACTCTCAGCCCCCTCTTCACCCGCAGGTTCATGCCCTCCTTCCTGCGCCTGGGCTCCTGGAACGTGGTGATGTTCGTCACCTACGAGCAGCTGAAGCGCGCCATGATGGCTGCCCGCGGCTCCTGGGGGGCCCCATTTTGACCCGGGCACAGCTGAGACCTCATCGCAGCCTCATGCGGCGCCACGCTCGCCCTGCCTCCCCTGCTGCCTCTGCCCCCTGGCTCTGAGCTCGTTGTGGCGCCTCTCCTACACCAGACCTGACGACTCTGCCCTGCCAACAGGAGAAGACTGGAGCAGGGCCTCGTCTGGCGTGGAAGAGAAGTGCGTCCTTGCCCCGGTGGGCTTGGGCGGGAGGTTTCCTTTACGGCTTTCCTGCAGCTGGCACATCCCACGGGACATCGAGTGCTGATCTCGGCTGGGCCGAGCGCTGAGATGTAGCAAGAGCAGATGGGACTCAGCATCCCATTTCAAAGGCCGATGCCTGCTTTGGTAACGCAGTCTGCGGGGAGCCCCTTCCCTGTCAGTTCTGTCGTGCCAATTGCTAAGTACCATGCCGGCCTCTCCAGACCTGAGTGCTCAGCCTCTAAGACCCTGAATCCCCAGTGCCATGAGGAGAGGCATGCTTAGTTGTAGATCTCCCTGGAGCTCTCATCAGGCTTCAAGCAAGGGGCCTGGAGTGTCTGGAAGCCAGAAATTAGTCCCCCAAATCCACCCTGAAGTATCTATGTGCCCAGCATGGCAAGAGGCTGCGGTGGGGCTCTGCAGAGCAGGCCGAGATGGGACGAGTCGGATGCTGTGGATGGAAAACGGCAGTGGTGGGAAAGGGGCGGAAGGATTACCAAGGCTTGGAAAGTACAAGCAAGCATCTGGCAGGCCAGCCAGGCCCCGGTTTCCTCATGTGCTTCTGGGCAGCGAGGGTGTGGAGACGGCACCTGCCTTGCGTTGTGCATCTCAAAATAAAGCCTAAGGTTAAGAAGCGAGGTTGCGTCCCTCTGCAGAGGGACATGCTCGGTGCCTTGCTCGGTCTCTGCACGTGGAGGCGTTTGGCCAGTCTCGTGATTCATGGGCCTGGCTTGAGGCAGGTTCAGAGGAGCCCAGTTTCAACTGGGGAGCCTTTCTGGAGGGAGGGAGGTGGCCAGTGGTCTGGCGGTGACCCCTGGCACGCAGTGGCCACTGTGACTAGCTCTGACAGCCAGGCTGGGGCTTTGTCAGGCTGTGGGGCAGGGAGGAGGATTTCTCCCAGTACTGCCATCCCTGACACTGGAGCGGCTGCCTGTTCCAGCTGCTGCAGCTCACAAGGATGGTGGGGGCTTGCTAGCAGCATGCCCCAGGGTTTTGCTCCCATGCTCAGCCTGGTCCTGAGTAGCCTGGAGCTGGTGAACACCATTACAGAGCAGGGATGGGCCCAACGCACCTAGGAGCACGGTCTGGTGGGCAAAGCCTAGTCCGTGGGTCACTTAACGGACGTCCCCGTCTCCCACGAGGTTTGCCGAAGGCCTGCAGTTATCTGGAGCCCTTCACCTGGAAGCCGCCAGGGAGGGGGAAGCCCTGTCAGTCCTGCTATGTGCCGCAGCACCTCGCTCCCAGAAATCCCAGTTTGAACCCCGCAGGGCTCATCCCATCATACCCCTGTGCAGCAGTCCCTGGTGCTCCACACCATTACATGGGGGGATGTTCTCCGGGGGCTTCAGTCAGCTGAGGCTTCTGGCTTTGCCTTGACCCCTAAAAGGTGAGCGAAGAGGCTTGCAGCCTGTTTTAATCTCAGGTGGGAAATGGGAGCTAAACTTCCACCCTTTTATTTGGAGTCTCGGGGAGTTTGTGTTGATGACGGTGGGAGGCTGGGCTGCTGCGGTGGGAGCTCTGCACCTGCCAGCACTGCGGGGACCACATCCTCATGACTCCCATTGCTCCACGGACTGTTCTCCTTTGCAGATGGGGGAAACTGAGGCAAGGCATAGAAGTCCCTCAATCCACCCTCCTCCCCCTGCAAGGCAAACTGGATGTTTAGAGGAGCAATCACGTGGTGTTCCCCCCGCACCAGCTCTCAGACCCTGCACGAAGGTGACCCGGTCAGAGCTGCAGGGAGGCACATGCCCTGGTCCTATGCAACTCACCAGGAGCTGTACAAACAGCTAGACTTTTTGTATTTGTGTTATAATATACTTCGTGTACCAGGTCAAATTAGCCAAATCAGTTCCAAATCGTATTGCTGGAGCCGATCTTAGTTGTCCCAAAAACCATGTCATAGTTTCATAGTTTGCAGGGTCGGAAGGGACCTGAGCAGATCATCTAGTCCGACCCCCTGCCATGGCAGGAAAGAGTACTGGGGTCAAACGACCCAGGCAAGGTGCACATCCAGCCTCCTCTTAAACACCCCCAGGGTAGGAGCCAGCACCACTTCTCTTGGAAGTTGGTTCCAGACCCTAGCCACCCTGACTGTGAAGTCGCGCCTCCTGATATCTAACCTAAACCTGCCCTCTGCCAGCTTGTGACCGTTATTCCCGGTCACTCCTGGCAGTGCTCGGGGGAACAGGGACTCCCCCGGTGCCTGCTGGTCCCCTCTGACTAGTTTATAACAGGCCACTAGATCCCCCTCAGCCTTCTCTTGTGGAGGTTGAACAGGTTCAGGTCCTGTCGCCTCTCCTCGTAGGGCCTGCCCTGCTGCCCCCGATCATGTGAGTGGCCTCCTCTGGACCCTCTCCATGCTGTCCACATCCCTCCTGAAGTGCGGCGCCCAGAGCTGGACGCAGTACTCCAGCTGCGGCCTGACCAGTGCTGCATGGAGGGGAGGATCACCTCTTTGGACCTGCTCGAGATGCATCTGTGGATGCATGCCAAGGTGCGGTTGGCCTTCCTGACTGCATCCCCACACTGCCGACCCATGTTCATCTTGGCATCAATGATGACTTCAAGATCCTTTTCTGCCTCTGCCCTGACAAGAGGGGAGTCCCCCAGCCTGTAGGTATGGTACTGGTTCTTCCCCCCAGGTGCAGCACCTTGCACTTGTCTGTGTTGAATCCCATCCCATTCTCATCCGCCCGCCCTTGTAACCTGTCAAGGTCCAATTGTAGTCTGTTGCTTCCTTCTGGCATGCCCACATCCCCCCACATCTTAGTGTCATCAGCAAATTTGAACAGGTGCTTTTTACCCCCTCATCCAAATCGCTGATGAAGATGTTGAACAGTGCGGTCCCGAGGACCGAGCCCTGCGGGACCCCACTGCCCACGTCCCTCCAGGTTGAGAAGGACCCATCCACCACCACCCTCTGGGTGCGGCCCTCCAGCCCGTTGGCGACACATCTGACTGTGTGGGTGTCTACACCACAGCCCCCAGTTTCTTAATGAGAACGGGGTGAGAGACAGTGTCGAAGGCCTTCCAGAAGTCCAGGAAGACTATGTCCACTGCTCCCCCTGCGTCTAACGATCTGGTGATCTGATCGTAAAAGGCCACCAGGTTGGTCTGACAGGACCTGCCACTGATGAACCCGTGCTGGTTGCCCCTAAGCATGCAGTCCCCTGCTGGCCCCTCCTGGTTGTGTGCCAGAATAATTTTCTCAAACAGCTTGCCTAGGATCGAGGTAAGACTAACTGGCCTATAATTTCCCAGGTCCTCCTTCCTCCCCTTTTTGAAGATGGGAACCACGTTGGCCCTCTTCCAGTCCCCCGGCACCACATCAGAGCCCCACGAGTGCTCGTAAAGCTGTGCCGGGGT